>NW_028167564.1:0-71313 GCF_963513975.1 Fringilla coelebs
CTCACCTCCACAAGGAATGCCAGCAAGGGCCGATCCCACCTTGGCTTTTCACTGCTGAGCAGCAGGAGAAGGCGATGTGCCACATGGGAACACATGGGGGTCAAGTGATAACGCAGCTGCCTGGAAGGGGGAAAAGAGGCACCAAGACCCTGAGGTGGGGAGGCAAACCTCTCCCAGGACTGACTCACAGAGGTCTGGTGTTTCCCCAGCATCGCTGGAGGGGATGGGGGTGCTCTGGGAGGTGGCCCCTTCTCGGAACCCTCCTCACCCAGCCTTTTCCAGTCTCCTAGGGCATCCCTCAGTGACGAGGCACTCTGGCCTGTCACCAAAACGACTGTGTGGGGAACAGAGAACAAATGCCAGGGCCACTGGGGAGAAGGGGGTCTCACCTGGCCAGCAGACCCATGGCATAGTGCTGGGTGTCGGCACACAGCAGCGTGTCCCAGCCACACCTGCGCTCCATAGCCACCACTATGTGGTCACACCGCAGTTGGCAGAGCAGAGCCTTCATGGCCTGCACTGCAAACCTGTGGGCAGAGCAAAGCCCAGGTCACACTGGGAGCACTGGTGCTGGCCACAAGGGAAGGACAGGAGCACTGGGACCTGTTCAGCTTGCTGGGAAGGCGGTGTTCCTCCTGGCATGCTCTCCAGAAGTTATCAACTTCCTCTGGTGGCATCTGCTGTGTGGTGATGGCAACGTGCAAGAGCAGAGCCGTAAACAGAGGGTAGAAAGCATGAATTGTTGCCTCATGGTACCGAGGCAGGTAGTGGACAATCACCCAGATGACCAGAGTTGCCTGCAAAAGAAGCAGCCCAAGACAGGGCTCAGTGCCAAGGTGTCCATGGGGCAGGGCCCAAGGGCAGACGCAGGAGGAGCAGCAGGCATGGTACCCCCTGAGCCTGCCCCTAGCCCAGGTTTCACCCCAGTGACTGAGGCATGGAGAGAACAGAGAGCTGCTGGAGAGGTGACTGAGGGTGAGCATAGGCCCAGAAACTCACAGCCAGAGCTAAAATGTCCTCATTGTCCCCATCAGAGTTGCATGTGCTGTGCACAGGCCAATCCTCCATTACACGAACCAGTGTTGGCAGCACTTTCTCCACTGTTACTCGTGACGAGCCTATGGCTCTCCACATCATTGCAGCAGCTCTGTGGATCAGATCTCTGGGTCAGGGGTGTCTCGGTCACAGTACCATGCCCTGTGCAGCTGTGGGGGCCCAGGTGACAGAGCCCCGGTGCCCTGAGGGGCAGGGAGGGAGCATTGGCAGCAGACTTAGGAAACAGAGGGGCCCGAGGGTCCTGAATCTCTCTGCGTGTCTGGCAGAGCCCATTGGAGGGGCTGTGCAGGGCCATGGCCCTAAAGGCTGGTGAGCCCTGAGCTCTCCAGGCACGTGGGCGCTGTACCTGTCACATGTTGGGGCACAGCGCAGGAGGGTCAGCACCAGATCAGCAGGGTGCTCTTCAGCCAGCCTCACAATGCCACTTTGCAGCCTGGCATCCAAAGTGAAATGAGACAGTAGACTCTGGTAAATGCTCCTTATGATGTCTGGCACCTGGAGAAGGCAGGGGGGAGACTTGGAGCACTGTCCAAAGAAACAACCTCCCCAGCTTCCCCAAGAAGTGCTTCCCTTCCTGCTGCACTGTGCTGGCCTCAAAGGCTGAGGGGGCCCAGTGACCATGGCTTGGGGGGGACACACGATCCTGGGAGGCCTCCAGGCCTGGCCCCAGGCTGCTTACCTGCTGCTGAGAAGGAATAGCACTCTCCTCAAAAAAATGCTTCGGGGGAGCATGAACCACAATGGTAGTGGTCATGGTGGCAGCATTTGGGATGTCCACAGTCACTCTGGTGTTGGTGTTTGCGACTGCCACATCCTCAGTCACTGCCTTGGCCCTGTCCCCGTTCATCGGAGCCTCAGAGTCTCTTGGGCGCTCAGCTGAATCTGGGCTGACATCAGGCTCGGCCTGGAGCTCAGTCAGCCCCGAGTCAGGCTTGGCTGGGCCCTCAGCTGCTCTGGTGCCGGCCTTTCTACGTCCAATGCCCATGAACTTCCGGAACATCTGCAGGACAAAAAAGGACAGGGGAGCCAGGGTCGCTGCATGGACTGCTCCAAGTGTGGTGGTGCTCAGCTGAGCAGGGACAGCAGGCCCAGCCCAGGCAGGGATGGCTGCAGGTACCTTCAGGGTTTTGCGGAAGCGGCCACGGCCGGGTTCCTGCTCTTGTGTCTTGTCCAGGGCTGCATCTGGCAAAGAGCGAGCGCAGCCAGAGCTGAGGGGCTGCGGGAGAGGCCGGAGAACAGAGCCCAGCCCTGCACTCCCCAGGCAGGGAGAGCCCCGGGATGCCCCAGGGGGATGGAGCACGGCCAGTGTAGGGTGTCTGCCCGGCCCCTGTTCCATCCTGTAGACGGGCATGGTTCCCAGGGGATGGGATGGGGCCAAGCTGGCTGCTGCCATTAGCCCTGTGGCCCAGCTGTGCTACTCACCATCGTTGAATGTCTGGATCTGCTCCAGATCTTCGGGCTGTTGTGCTGGGGCAGCTCCAGGGTCTTTCTTGGTTTTCCCCCTGCATGCTTTGAACAAGCCAAGGAATCTGCCTGCCATGTCAGACTCTGGCTTTGGGGGTGCCTTTAAGAGAGGTTCCTCTGGATATTGCCGAGTCAACAATTGCAGTTGTGCCTTCAAGGCACCTGTTACAGAGAAGCCTCAGAGAGGCAGCAGGACAGCAAGTGCTGCACGCTGCTCTTGAGGACTCCTGAAAAAATCACAGGAGACTCCTGATGAACAGTTCAGGTGACCAAATCCCACGGTCTTGACTTGATGGCGCTGACCGCAGGAATGGGAGATGCCTCCGAGTCACCAAGTCCCACAGTCTGGCCGCGAGGTCAGCTGCAGGAGTAGCGCCTTGGAAAAGCTCCGTGTGGGACAAGACCGAGCGCGCTGTGCGGGGGCTCCTCACGGCACCGCTCTGTCCCGTCCTGTCACGTTGCGTGCTCCAAGCACTGTGGCCTGCTCTTGCCACCACCAGCTCCTATGTCACCACGTGTCACAAAGAGCCCTTGGACACCCTGTCCCGTTCCATGCCACGGTGACCGTGCTGCACCGTGTCACAAAGGGCCCTTGCACACGCTGCCGCCTGCCCCGGGGCCGCCCCCAGCCCACCCAAAGTGGCCCAGGCTGGAAGGAATCCCTGGCCCCAGGTGTCTAAGCCAGCCCCACAGGAAGGGCTCAGAGCATCAGCAAACGCTGCCCTGCTCTGCGGGCTCAGGGCAGCAGAAGGAGCCCCCAGGGCTGCCGACGCAGCCGCGCTGGGAAGGGCACGGGGCCTTCCAGGGAAGCTGGCACGGCCTCCGTGGGACACGTCCCGGCCGGTGGCCATCCTAAACCCGCGGCTGTGACAGCCACAAGGAACGGGTGGGCCCGGGCACGAATGCTGCTCTGAGCCCTGGGGCCCGGGCAGCGCTGCCATCAGCAGGTGTGGCAGAGTCCCCGCCCAAGCAGACCTGCCAGCCCCTGAGCCCTGGCAGCGCTGGTGCCCGTCTCCTGCCCCAGAGACCCGGGGCGCTTCTGTGCCAGAAGGAGCCAAAGCCCTCTGGGGGCTGGTGAACCTTCCTACAGGGGCTGATGGCAGGAGCACCTGCAGCAACTGCTGGCAACACTTGGTCTCTGTCAGAAGCTCTTACTCCATGCTGGAACGATTTTCTCATTGAAGTCATTTCCTGCAGCACAAACACAAGATTACCATGAAGACACAGAAAAATCTGGCATTTAAGAATCCTCACTTCAGGAAAGCTTTACTTCTCACTGTTCATCTCAAGTACTTCCAAAATTTGCAAAATTCCCAAATTTATTGAGATGGCCTGAGAATGTGACCGGTTTACAAGTTTGAATCCGATCTTAAAGCAGCAACTCATTTGCCTTATCGCCGTTGAATATCACTTTACAAAACATAAGACTGCAGAGAAGCAAAAAGAAGGCCATTCTTTGATTTGCAAATGGATTTCAATGAAGGGATTATAATCTCTTAGTTCTCTTAAAGAATAAAAACTCTCAAGGAATGAAAGACCACTCAGTGTTACAAGAGTAAACCAAACAAAAGAGTAGATGGCAACAGGGCTGATCCTCCCCCAGTACAGATATCTAAGTGGCCAATAAAGTACAGCTCTCCCCTCTTGTTCCCTGCAGGGGAAACAGGGCCATGAAGAGAAATAGTCACAGATATTCTCTCCATAGCCAAAGAGGTGCCAAAGCACAGATGCTGCCTTCAACTGACTCAAATTCCAGTCCAGGCCTCTCACCTTCCAGACAACTCCTTCCCCAGCACACCCCCCCAACACCAACCGCCCCAAACACCCCGCCAGGACCCTCAACACCCCCGCCAGGACCCCCAGCTCTCCCCGTCCCTCTGCAGAACTTTCCCACCCTCCAGCAGACCCCCTGGTTCCCTGCAGGTGCCGTGGGATGGCACTCAGGAGGATCTGCTCCCAGGCCTTCCCCGGCAGCAAGCTCAGGCTGCCAGGCCTGTGCTCCCTGGATCATCCTTCCCAGCGAGCCTTCCTGAGCTCGGCTCTTCCACTGGCACATCTGCGCTCAGCTCGCACTTCCCCACTCAACCAGGGCTGCTGGCAAAGGATGCAGAGCAGCCTGGCAAGCTCTTTCTCCAGCTCCCTCTTTACTCTTGGGGGAGGTAGAACATTCCACAGGAAAGCAGCTGGTGCCACAAGGAGTAGGTGGCATCAGGCAGCTTTGGGGAAGCCCCTCAGGACTGCTGTATCCTCAGGGAACACTGCTGACCATCCCCTGTGTGTACCTGCAAAAGCTTCAAATCAGCTGCCTCAGCTTCCAGGGCCTCTCCTGGCCAGCATCCTGACGGGGATGCAGGGCTGCTGCGAGGCACTGCTGGGACCCAGCGGGACAGGACCGGCTGTCTCGTGTCCACGTGGCACCTCTGACACAGCCAGGGCCATCCCAAAACCAGACAAAGGCACGCTCACGTGTCAGCAGAGAGGAGCAAGGAGCACTGGGCTCCTCTCAGGGTGTCCAAGCTCCAGTGGGAGGGGCAGGCAGGCCACCCACATTCAGGCGTTCCCCTGCATCAAAAGCACAGGCATTTTTCCCTTTGTGTCCCTCCATGCCAAAACCAGGCCTGCATCTCCTCCTCTGGAGTGGAGTTTTTCCAGTTACAACACCATCCCACACTCGGCCAGTGATGAGATGGGGCCGCAATGACTTGTGATACCGCCTCCATGCCAAACACAGCTCCATGTGCACTGTTCCTCTTTCACAGCCTCACTTCCCATCCATTGACCAATCCATTGACTCTCTTAAGGGTCAAATTCCCACCAGTTAATCCAGAAGGTTTCCTTCATTGTCTGCTCTCCACTATCTTGTGGATGTGATCAGCTGCGGACCAGATATGGCAGGGCCTTAGACAGGACTCTGGTCCTGACGCACAGGCTCCTCGTGCCACTGCTGGCCTTCGTGTGCTCAGCAGGATCTGGAACTGCACAGTGCTGTGGAACTGCACCTTCAGCACGGGCACCTTCCCAGCCTGACCTGCCCTCGTTCCTCCCTGTCTGTGCCCAAAACACGGCGTGGGAGGAGAACGGCAGCAGTGTGTGCCAGGGCCCAGGATTTGCTTCAGCTCCACAGAGATGCAGGCAAAGTGAAGAAGCCAAAGCATTTATTAATGAAAGGTGAAAAAAAGGGATGAACTGGAACAGAACAAAAGGGAATGGACACGGTGTGAGAGCTGGAGGGAGGGAGCTATGTACAGGCAGGGAGAGGGATGAAGCCACACAAGTGTCCCACAAGGTCAGCTGTGCCAATGCTCAGCTGTCCCTGGAGGCCCAGTAGCAATGGGAGATGGCGTCCTCCTTAGCGTCTCCTTGGTGCTGTTCTTAGGTCCCTGATTCACTGGATCCCGAAGATGAACTGAATTCTTCAGCTCTGCTGGTAAATGGGGCTTGAATATTCCTCTGCTGCAGTGGGATGAAAAGCTTCATCTGCGTGCGAAGGACTAGAACAGAGAGGACGAGAGCCACAGTCAGGGCCCACATCTGCAGGAATCCTAGCAGAACCTCCTGCTAAGAGTGTCCCACTCAGCTCTTGCATGGGTCAGAAGAGAGGAGAGGCCAACAGGATCAGCCTGTGCAGCAGAGGGCTGCCTACGAAGGCCTTTGTCCTTGTCCCTGAAATCTCTGTGTGCTCTGCCCATGCTACCCCTCGTGTACACAGGGAGTGAAGCCCGCCACAGCCAGGGCAGGGCTTGCAGCTCCCCTGGCCAGCCCCGCTGTCAGCCCGCTGGCCTCACTCACCCTGAGTGAGAACGTGAAGCTCGTCTGGCTGTCCCTTCAGGTACCGCCCGGCCATCCCTGTGAACACAGAGCCCCTGTCACGGCCCCAGTGGCACAGCTCCCGGGCATGGCTGGCGCTGCCGGGGCAGCAGGCGGGGCTGGGGCCGAGCCGCGGCGGGCCGGGGAGGGAGCCCGGGCTGGTGGCTCACCGATGAACCTGACGGCCGCCTCTCGCACGGACTCCCGTGGGTTCTCCAGGTAGGGCAGGGCCCGGCGCAGGTGCTCGGCCGCTCTGCTCCTGTCCTCTGCCAGCTGGAGAGAGCGGCAGGAGGGAAGGGTTGGCGCGGGCTCAGCCCCTGGGCGGGCGCTGCCTGCGCCCAGCCCCGGCCTCCCCTGCCCGCGCAGCCCTGAGGCGCGGCCAGCAGCCGCTGGCGCCGGGCTCCCGAGGGGAGGGCGCAGAGGGCCGGCTGCTGCCCGGGGAGCCGCGGTGCCGGCCCGCAGCCCCGCCGGGCCGGGGCTCCGTGGGCACCCGGCTCGGGCCCACGGGAGCCTGGGGAAGAGCCCGCGCGGCCTCTGGGTGCAGCAGCGGGCAGGGGCACGGCTGCCAGCCCCGCACACTGAGCACCGCCCTCGGGGGCTTCTCCAGGCTGAGCCCGGGGCTTGCAGGCCCTCCTTACCAGGCACTTGCCGAACTTCAGCATCTTCTCCCTCTCAAGTAGTTTCTCGAGTTTCCTTCTCCTCAGGAACCTTACCACACAAAGCAGCGTTTCCCGAGAGGCCTGGAGAGCAGCAGAGATGCGGAGCTGCTACCACAGCCCAAAGAAAAGCACTTGCATCCCTGTGGCAAGGCCTGGAGCAGAAGACTGGAGGTGGGGAGAGGCCAACCAGGAGACATCCGAGAGCCCTTCCAGGGATGCACAAGCATATCTCAAAACCTCACCCTTGCCACGCGCTGGTTCTCATCCTGGCAATGAAAGAAGAGTGGCAGCAGGCTCTGGCTCACAATCCTCTTCAGGGGTTTTTTTCCTTTCTTCACTACCAAGTCCATCACCTTGAAGAAGAGGTTTAGGGAGAGCAGCTGCATATGGATGTCGTCCTGGCAAAAAGGAAAATATGTCAGCACCAAGTTCTCCAAGCCCATCTGAGCAAAGGCCTGAAAAGTCACCAAATTTCTGGGAAGAAAGCAGTGCCTGTGGCAGGGGGCACAGAGCCTTACACAGTCAAAGAGCGGCAGGAGTGCCTCAGCCAGCTTTGGGGCGGTGTTGCTGGATATTAGGATGTGTTCGTTCTCAAGTATATTTGTGAGTAGAGAGAGAGTCATGCTGACAGCATATCCATCTGTATCACCCAGCAGCTCCACAAGGATTTTAGACAGACTGCACATTCTTCTGGCCTGTGTGGAACACAAGGCTGTGCTTGAAAGCCATGGACGGCTGCACCGCCAACACCACTGCAAACCCACCCTGCTGCTGCAGGGCACACAGGCCAAAGGCCTGACCCAGAGCACTGGGGCAGGTGAGGCAGGAGAGCTGGGAGCAGCTGCCTCAGCTCCTGGAGCCCTGCCAAGCCAAATGAACCGCATTGCCCAACCCCACGCTGCCCACACAGCTTCAGCCGCTGCCCCCTTCTCACCCTCAGGGGATCCTTGCTGAGCACCACGAGGCCTCTGAGCGCCAGGCGACGCCGCTCCCTGCACGTGCTCTGCAGGTGCCGTGACATGATCTCCAGTATGCTGTCACCACATTCCCTCAGGTCTAGGCACTGAAACACCTGAAAAGCACAGGGCAGTGACAGGGGAGCTGGCCAGCAGGAGCTCGGAACCGCACAGCGCTGGGCCCAGGCAGCAGCACAGGGCTGTGCCCACAGCTGGCCCAGGCAGCTGTGGCAGTGACAGGGCAGAGAGCTGGGAGGCAGCTCAGCGAGGCAGCGCTGGCCTTGAGGCTCACCTCCACAAGGAATGCCAGCAAGGGCAGATCCCAGCGTGGCTCCTCCCTGTGGAGCCACTTGAGTAGATGCAATGCAATCAGGAAACACAAGGGGATAAAGATATTGCACATCTCCCTGGAAGGGGGAAAAAAGGCACCAAGACCCTGAGGTGGGGAGCCAAACCTCTCCCAGGACTGACTCACAGAGGTCTGGTCTTTCCCCAGCATCCCTGGAGGGGATGGGGGCACTTTAGGAGGCAGCTCAGTCTGGGCACCCTCCTCTCACAGCCTTTTCCAGTCTCCTAGGGCGTCCCTCAGTGACGAGGCACTCTGGCCCATGACCACAGCGACTGTGTGGGGAACAGGGAACAAATGCCAGGGCCCATGGGGAGAAGGGGGTCTCACCTGGCCAGCAGACCCATGGCATAGTGCTGGGTGTCGGCACACAGCAGCGTGTCCCAGCCACGCTTGCGCTCCATAGCCATCACCTCATTGTCACACCGCAGTCGGCGGAGCAGAGCCTTCATGGCCTCCACTGCAAACCTGTGGGCAGAGCAAAGCCCAGGTCACACTGGGAGCACTGGTGCTGGCCACAAGGGAAGGACAGGAGCACTGGGACCTGTTCAGCTTGCTTGGAAGGCGGTGTTCCTCCTGGCATGCTCTCCAGAAGTTATCAACTTCCTCTGGTGGCATCTGCTGTGTGGTGATGGCAAGGTGCAAGAGCAGAGCCGTAAAGAGTTGCCCAGAATAAGGGACCATGGCCTTGTGGCACTCAGGCACAATCACCCAGATGACCAGAGTTGCCTGCAAAAGAAGCAGCCCAAGACAGGGCTCAGTGCCAAGGTGTCCATGGGGCAGGGCCCAAGGGCAGACGCAGGAGGAGCAGCAGGCCTGGTACCCCCTGAGCCTGCCCCTAGCCCAGGTTTCAGCCCAGGGCCTGAGACATGGAGAGGACAGAGAGCTGCTGGAGAGGTGAATGGGGGCAAGCAGAGGCCAGTTCCAGCAACTCACACTCAGGGCAAAAACGTCCCTGTCGTCCCCATCAGAGGTGCATGTGCTGTGCACAGGCCAGTCCTCCATGACGCAGAGCAGTGTTGGCAGCACTTTCTCCACTGCTGGTCCCGATGATCCTATGGCTCTCCACATCATTGCAGCAGCTCTGTGGGATCAGATATCTGTGTCACAGTACCATGCCCTGTGCAGCTGTGGAGGCCCAGGTGACAGAGCCCCGGTGCCCTGAGGGGCAGGGAGGGAGCATTGGCAGCAGGCTCAGGAAACAGAGGAGCCCAGGGGTACTGTATCTCTCTGCGTGTCTGGCAGAGCCCATTGGAGGGGCTGTGCAGGACCATGGCCCTAAAGGCTGGTGAGCCCTGAGCTCTCCAGGCACGTGGGCCCTGTACCTGTCACATGTTGGGGCACAGCGCAGGAGGGTCAGCACCACGTCAGCAGGGTGCTCTTCAGCCAGCCTCACAATGTCACTTTGCAGCCTGGCCTCCAAAGTGACATGGGACAGTAGACTCTGGTGAATGTTCCTTATGATGTCTGGCACCTGGAGAAGGCATGGCGGAGGCTTTGAGTGCTGTCCAAGGGGGAAACTTCCCCAGCTTTCCACAAGAAGTGCTTCCCTTCCTGCTGCACTGTGCTGGCCTCAAAGGCTGAGGGGGCCAAGTGACCATGGCTTGGGGGGGGACACACGATCCTGGGAGGCCTCCAGGCCAAGCCGCAGGCTGCTTACCTGCTGCTGAGGAGGAACTGCAATCCCCTCAAAAAAATCCACAGTGGGACCATGAATCACAGTGGGAGTGGGCATGCCGGAAGTATGTGTCACAACCTGAGTCTCCTCATTATCGGTGTTTGTGATCACCACATCCTCAGTGATTGATGTTAGAAGAGCCTTCGCCCAGGCTTCAGTCACTGAGGTGTCAAAGTCTTGTGGGCGCTCAGCTGAATCTGGTCTGACATCAGGCTCGGCCTGGAGCTCAGTCAGCCCCGAGTCAGGCTCGGCTGGGCCCTCAGCTGCTCTGGTGCCGGCCTTTCTACGTCCAATGTGCAGGAATCTCCGGAACGTCTGCAGGAGAACAAAGGACAGGGAAGCCAGGGTCGCTGCATGGAATGCTCCAAGCGTGGTGGTGCTCAGCTGAGCAGGGACAGCAGGCCCAGCCCAGGCGGGGATGGCTGCAGGTACCTTCAGGGTTTTGCGGAAGCGGCCACGGCCAGGTTCCTGCTCTTGTGTCTTGTCCAGGGCTGCATCTGGCAAAGAGCGAGCGCAGCCAGAGCTGAGGGGCTGCGGGAGAGGCCGGAGAACAGAGCCCAGCCCTGCGCTCCCCAGGCAGAGAGAGCCCCGGGATGCCCCAGGGGATGGAGCACGGCAGTGTGGGGTGTCTGCCCGGCCCCTGTTCCATCCTGTAGACGGGCATGGTTCCCAGGGGATGGGATGGGGCCAAGCTGGCTGCTGCCATTAGCCCTGTGGCCCAGCTCTGCCACTCACCATCGCTGAATGTCGGGATCTGCTCCGGATCTTCGGGCTGTTGTGCTGGGGCAGCTCCAGGGTCTTTCTTGGTTTTCCCCCTGCATGCTTTGAACAAGCCGAGGAATCTGCCTGCCATGTCAGAATCTGGCTTTGGGGGCGCCTTCAAGAGAGGTTCCTCTGGATATTGCCGAGTCAACAATTGCAGTTGTGCCTTCAAGGCACCTGCGACAGAGAAGCCTCAGAGAGGCAGCAGTACAGCAAGTGCTGCACGCTGCTCTTGAGGACTCCTGAAAAAACCACAGGAGACTCCTGATGAACAGTTCAGGTGACCAAATCCCACGGTCTGGACTTGATGGCACTGGCCGCAGGAATGGGAGATGCCTCCGAGTCACCAAGTCCCACAGTCTGGCCGCGAGGTCAGCTGCAGGAGTAGCGCCTTGGAAAAGCTCCGTGTGGGACAAGACCGAGCGCGCTGTGCGGGGGCTCCTCACGGCACCGCTCTGTCCCGTCCTGTCACGTCGCGTGCTCCAAGCACTGTGGCCTGCTCTTGCCACCACCAGCTCCTATGTCACCACGTGTCACAAAGGGCCCTTGGACACCCTGTCCCGTTCCATGCCACGGTGACCGTGCTGCACCGTGTCACAAAGGGCCCTTGCACACGCTGCCGCCTGCCCCGGGGCCGCCCCCAGCCCACCCAAAGTGGCCCAGGCTGGAAGGAATCCCTGGCCCCAGGTGTCTAAGCCAGCCCCATGGGAAGGGCTCAGAGCATCAGCAAATGCTGCCCTGCTCTGCGGGCTCAGGGCAGCAGAAGGAGCCCCCAGGGCTGCCGACGCAGCCGCGCTGGGAAGGGCACGGGGCCTTCCAGGGAAGCTGGCACGGCCTCCGTGGGACACGTCCCGGCCGGTGGCCATCCTAAACCCGCGGGTGTGACAGCCACAAGGAACGGGTGGCCCCGGGCACGAACGCTGCTCTGAGCCCTGGGGCCCGGGCAGCGCTGCCATCAGCAGGTGTGGCAGAGTCCCCGCCCAAGCAGACCCGCCACACCCCGAGCCTGTGCCTTTCTTGTTCTTGAGTGCATTAAATTGATTAAATGTGGTGGCAGTTTCCTGAAGATCTGATTGAGGTTCCTGCACAGCATGTGCAGGGAGCGGCGTCGCCTGGCGCTCAGAGGCCTCGTGGCGCTCATCAAGGTTCCCTTGGTGGTGAGAAGGGGGCAGCGGCTGAAGCTGAGCTGAGGAAAGCAGCCCCTTGGGCTGGCAGGGCTCCAGGAGCTGAGGCAGCTGCTCCCAGCTCTCCTGCCTCACCTGCCCCAGTGCTCTGGGTCGGGCCTTTGGCCTCTGGGCCCTGCAGCAGCAGGCTGGGGTTGCAGTGCCAGGGCGGTGCTGGCGCTGCAGCCCTCCACGGCTTCCCAGCACTGCCTTGTGTTCTACACATGGCAGACCTAAACACAGCCCGGTTCCAAGCCTTCTGGAGCTTCTGGATGATGCAGATGGAGAAATGGTCAGCATGTCCCTCTCTCTGTTCAAGAAGATGCTCCAGGAAAAACATCTTGTGATATCTAGCACTTCTGCCCCAAAGCTGGCTGAGGCATTCCTGCCACTCTTTGACAGTGTAAGGCTCTGTGCCCCCTGCCGTGGGCACTGACTGCTGTCTGGAAAGTTTTGCCCATGTAGGCTCGAAAAGTTGGTGCTTAGGTCTTTTCCTTTCCTCCAAGACAGCAGCCATCTACAGTTCCTCTCCATTCACCTCTTCTGCAAAGTGATGGACTCGGTTGTAGAGGAGGGAAAAAAGCCCCTGAAGAGAATTGTGAACCAGAGCCTGCTGCCACTCTTCTTCCACTGCCGTGATGAGAAGCATGGCATGGTGATGGTGAGGTTTTGTGTGATGCTGGTGGATGCCTGGGAGGGGCTCGGCTGCTTCCTGCCCTGGCACCTCATGGACTGCAGCCTCCTCCAGGCCTTGGCACAGGGATGTGGGTCCTGTGCCCTGGGCTGTGGGGCCATCTCTGGGTCTCTGCTGCTCTCCAGGCCTCTCGGGAAACGCTGCATTGTGCGGCCGGGTTCCTGAAGAGGAGGAAGCTCAAGCAGCTGGTGAAGAAGCAGAAGCTGTCCAAGTTCGGCAAGTGCCTGGTAAGGAGGGCCTGCAAGCCCCGGGCTCAGCCTGGAGAAGCCCCCGAGGGCGGTGCTCAGTGTGCGGGGCTGGCAGCCGTGCCCCTGCCCGCTGCTGCACGCAGAGGCCGCGCGGGCTCTTCCCCAGGCTCCCGTGGGCCCGAGCCGGGTGCCCACGGAGCCCCGGCCCGGCGGGGCTGCGGGCCGGCACCGCGGCTCCCCGGGCAGCAGCCGGCCCTCTGCGCCCTCCCCTCGGGAGCCCGGCGCCAGCGGCTGCTGGCCGCGCCTCAGGGCTGCGCGGGCAGGGGAGGCCGGGGCTGGGCGCAGGCAGCGCCCGCCCAGGGGCTGAGCCCGCGCCAACCCTTCCCTCCTGCCGCTCTCTCCAGCTGGCAGAGGACAGGAGCAGAGCGGCCGAGCACCTGCGCCGGGCCCTGCCCTACCTGGAGAACCCACAGGAGCCCCTGCGAGAGGCGGCCGTCAGGTTCATCGGTGAGCCACCAGCCCGGGCTCCCTCCCTGGCCCGCCGCGGCTCGGCCCCAGCCCCGCCTGCTGCCCTGGCAGCGCCAGCCGGGCCCGGCGCCGTGGAGCCCCGCCTGGGCCGGGCAGCCGTGCCCTGGGGCGGCAGCGTGCGGCAAGGGCCCGGGCTGAGCCTTGCCGGGCCAGCGGGCCGTGTGGCCACAGCGCCGCTGGCAGGGAGCTGTGCCGCTGGGGCCCTGATGAACTCTTTGATCTCCGAGATGGCCGCGTTTCCCATCATGAAAAGGCAGCAGGAAGAGCTGCAAGCCCTCAGCGTGGACTGCCGGGTACGAGCTGGAATCTCTGTCCTGTCTGCGGTGGGCTTCGTCCTTGTGTGGACAAGCACAGAGAGATCTCAGGGACACACGCAGGGGAGATTCGTGGACAGCTCCTTCTGGCTTACCCCAATGTCTCCTGCTCCCTCCTGTCCATGGCAAGAGGCGGGAGGCATGGCCCTGGCTGGAAGGCCTCCTTGGGTACCTGCAGGTACCTTGGGTACCTGTTCCCAAATGAACATAGTTCAGCAGAGAATCATTGAGAGATGTACAGAACTACGTTTATCTGGTGGCTCAGAAGAACTATTGCTCCTAAAAGTCCTAAAATTACCATGGAAGAGGAGAGCACCTGGAGAGACCAGAGACCAGCTGGAGCTTCAGGCACAGCCAATGATTAGCACAGCTGGGCCTGTGGGAAGCTCCCATAGCTCCTGCCTTCTTCCTGCCTGTTGACAACTCCCTGCCTCCAGCCCTCCGACCATGCCCTATCCCCTTTCTTCCCTTCCCACTCCTCCCTTTGCTTCTCCTTTCATTAATAAACAGTTTGGCTTCTTCACTTTGCCTGCATCTCTGTGGAGCTGAAGCAAATCCTGGGCCCTGGCACACACTGCTGCCGTTCTCTTCCCACGCCGTGTTTTGGGCACAGACACGGAGGAACGAGGGCAGGTCAGGCTGGGAAGGTGCCCGTGCTGAAGGTGCAGTTCCACAGCACTGTGCAGTTCCAGATCTTGCTGAGCACACGAAGGCCAGCAGTGGCACGGGGAGCGTCAGGACCAGAGTCCTGTCTAAGGCCCTGCCATATCTGGTCCGCAGTTGTGCGCGTCAACACGATAATGAATAAAACCAGGTTCAAAAATGCTCCCAAAAAGGCAAGATCCTGATTTTAGCAGCTTTTTCCACCTCATGTTGCAGGAATTCATCGGTCAGCTGGATAAAAAATGTTCATCCCAAATTTTCTGCCCATTTGTCTAGGAACACTCTAATGACAGTACTGATGTGGTGCTTCAGTCTTCTGAGGTTTTTGGGATATTTTTTTGGGATATCGGGGCCTGGGACAGGGGGGAGAGCAGGACACAATGCAGATCCAGAAAAATCCTGCCTAGCACTGGAAATGAGGAGAACTCGGTGGAAACAAGCACAAAGGAACTGGAAAAAAAAAGAATTTTTAAGAAAGAAAAATGGGGAAAAATAAGGAAAAATCTCCAAATGAATCCACTTGTAAATAATAACCTGGAGGCACAACAGGAGAAATTCCAACACAACAGGCTACCTGGGCCTGGTAGTGCTCAAATTTTTTGGTTTTATTTAGAAACATTCTACAGGTGTTTTTTAAATGTTACTGGATTTTTTTTTTAAGAGAATCCTACTTTTCCTTTCTGAATGGACTGGAAGTTGCCTTCTGTTCATGCTGTGCTTGTTTTGCCTGTCTTCATTCCTGAATTAAAAATTAAAAACAGAAAAAGGATTTTTAAAAATAAGAAATATTAATAATAATAATGTCAATAAAACTAGTAATAATGATTGTAATAAATAAGTTGTCAAGATTCTGAATATTTCTTCGTTGTAGATTTTTGGGGAGTAAAAGTTTAGTGTTTTATTTTACAATTTTAAAGATGTTATTTATCCATGTCTTATCCTGGAGATAAAAACTGCTTTGGTTTCTTGGGTTCTTTGGGTTTCTTCCCTTGAGTTGCTGGGAATTTTTCTGGTTGAAAATTAAAAGGTGTTGAAATTTTTTAAAAAAGCGGGGGAAAAGAAAAAAAGGGGGGAAAAGCAGGAAAAAAAGTAAAAACAAGGGGAAAATCTCTTAAAAATATAAAAGGCAAGCAAAAAGAGAACAGTTTCGCATTCTTTCCACTGTGCGCCTGAGTGCCTTGATTTTTCCATGTGTTTTGGTGTAGTCCTGAGTTGTAGAGTTCTCTGGACGGGATGCTGAGATTGGTGGAGGTTGTGAAGCCGCTGGAGCCATCCCCAGTTTTCCTTCCCACCTGTAGTATCCAATGCCGTCACACACGTCTCCGTTTTGGAGCACCAAATGTGCCATTTTTATAAATTCCCGACGCCCAGAATGACACGATTCCATGGGAATTTGTGAGGGGAACTGGAGGATTCAAAATTCCCAATGCCCAGAATGCTGTTATTCCATTGCATTCCCATGTTGCCCACCAAATGCAACCCTGGACCATCAAATCCAAATTCTGACCATCAGATCTAACTCTTGACCAATAAATCCAACTCTTCACCACCAAATCCACACTTGGACCTTAAAGTCCAAACTCTGACTATCAAATTCAACCTCTGACCACTAGGGATGGGATGGGATGGGATGGGGCCAAGCTGGCTGCTGCCATCAGTCCTGTAGCCCAGCTCTGCCACTTACCGTCCTGCAGTGGCTGGAACGGGAAATCTTTGGTCTCCTCTGCTGGGGCAGCTCCAGGCTCTTCTTCCTCCTCCTCCACCCAGGCAAGCTTGAGCATTCTTGGAGGTCTCTGCTCCATGTGTTTTTCATCTCTCTTCCATTCTGCCCATGGACACATACCCAGGGATGGGATGGGATGGGATGGGATGGGATGGGATGGGATGGGATGGGATGGGATGGGATGGGATGGGATGGGATGGGATGGGATGGGATGGGACAGGACGGGATGGGATGGGATGGGACGGGATGGGGCCAAGCTGGCTGCAGGCACCAACCCTGTAGCCCAACTCTGCCACTCACCATCCTGCAGCAGCTGGATTGGCACAACCTCCTCGGTCTCCACTTCTGGTTCATGTTCAGGCTCTTCTTCCTCCTCCCCCACCCAGGCCAGCTTGGGAACTCTCGGGGGTCTCTGCTCAAAGATCTCATCATCCTTGTTTGGTTCAGTCCATGGGAATGTCCCTAGGGGATGAGATGGGATGGGATGGGATGGGATGGGATGGGATGGGATGGGATGGGATGGGATGGGATGGGATGGGATGGGATGGGATGGGATGGGATGCGATGGGATGTAGCAAAGGTGGCTGCAAGCACCAGCCGTGTGGCCCAGCTCTGCCACTCACCCTCCTGCAGCAGCTGGATGGGGACAACGTCCTCAGTGTGCAGTTCTGGGTCAGTTTCAGGGTATTCTCCCTCTTTCTCCACCCAGGGCACCTGAGGCTGTCTTAGGAGTCTGTGCTCCATGTCACAGATTGAAATAATGGCTAATTGCAGGACAAATGCCTCTAGAAGGCCACGGGTCACCAAGTCCTGTTGACTGACCCCGAGGTCAGCTGCAGGAGTAGCGCCTTGGAAAAGCTCCGTGTCGGACACGACCGAGCGCGCTGTGCGGGGGCTCCTCACGGCACCGCTCTGTCCCGTCCTGTCACGTCGCGTGCTCCAAGCACTGTGGCCTGCTCTTGCCACCGCCAGCTCCTACGTCACCACGTGTCACAAAGGGCCCTTGGACACCCTGTCCCGTTCCATGCCACGGTGACCGTGCTGCACCGTGTCACAAAGGGCCCTTGCACACGCTGCCGCCTGCCCCGGGGCCGCCCCCAGCCCATCCAAAGTGGCCCAGGCTGGAAGGAATCCCTGGCCCCAGGTGTCTAAGCCAGCCCCACGGGAAGGGCTCAGAGCATCAGCAAACGCTGCCCTGCTCTGCGGGCTCAGGGCAGCAGAAGGAGCCCCCAGGGCTGCCGACGCAGCCGCGCTGGGAAGGGCACGGGGCCTTCCAGGGAAGCTGGCACGGCCTCCGTGGGACACGTCCCGGCCGGTGGCCATCCTAAACCCGCGGCTGTGACAGCCACAAGGAACGGGTGGGCCCGGGCACGAATGCTGCTCTGAGCCCTGGGGCCCGGGCAGCGCTGCCATCAGCAGGTGTGGCAGAGTCCCCGCCCAAGCAGACCTGCCAGCCCCTGAGCCCTGGCAGCGCTGGTGCCCGTCTCCTGCCCCAGAGACCCGGGGCGCTTCTGTGCCAGAAGGAGCCAAAGCCCTCTGGGGGCTGGTGAACCTTCCTACAGGGGCTGATGGCAGGAGCACCTGCAGCAACTGCTGGCAACACTTGGTCTCTGTCAGAAGCTCTTACTCCATGCTGGAACGATTTTCTCATTGAAGTCATTTCCTGCAGCACAAACACAAGATTCCCATGAAGACACAGAAAAATCTGGCATTTAAGAATCCTCACTTCAGGAAAGCTTTACTTCTCATTGTTCATCTCAAGTACTTTCAAAATTTGCAAAATTCCCAAATTTATTGAGATGGCCTGAGAATGTGACTGGTTTACAAGTTTGAATCCGATCTTAAAGCAGCAACTCATTTGCCTTATCGCCGTTGAATATCACTTTACAAAACATAAGACTGCAGAGAAGCAAAAAGAAGGCCATTCTTTGATTTGCAAATGGATTTCAATGAAGGGATTATAATCTCTTAGTTCTCTTAAAGAATAAAAACTCTCGAGGAATGAAAAACCACTCAGTGTTACAAGAGTAAACCAAACAAAAGTGTAGATGGCAACAGGGCTGATCCTCCCCCAGTAGAGATATCTAAGTGGCCAATAAAGTACAGCTCTCCCCTCTTGTTCCCTGCAGGGGAAACAGGGCCATGAAGAGAAATAGTCACAGATATTCTTTCTGCCCTCCATAGCCAAAGCGGTGCCAAAGCACAGATGCTGCCTTCAACTGACTCAAATTCCAGTCCAGGCCTCTCACCTTCCAGACAACTCCTTCCCCAGCACACCCCCCAACACCAACCGCCCCAAACACCCCGCCAGGACCCTCAACACCCCCGCCAGGACCCCCAGCTCTCCCCGTCCCTCTGCAGAACTTTCCCACCCTCCAGCAGACCCCCTGGTTCCCTGCACGTGCCGTGGGATGGCACTCAGGAGGATCTGCTCCCAGGCCTTCCCCGGCAGCAAGCTCAGGCTGCCAGGCCTGTGCTCCCTGGATCATCCTTCCCAGCGAGCCTTCCTGAGCTCGGCTCTTCCACTGGCACATCTGCGCTCAGCTCGCACTTCCCCACTCAACCAGGGCTGCTGGCAAAGGATGCAGAGCAGCCTGGCAAGCTCTTTCTCCAGCTCCCTCTTTACTCTTGGGGCAGGTAGAACATTCCACAGGAAAGCAGCTGGTGCCACAAGGAGTAGGTGGCATCAGGCAGCTTTGGGGAGGCCCCTCAGGACTGCTGTATCCTCAGGGAACACCGCTGACCATCCCCTGTGTGTATCTGCAAAAGCTTCAAATCAGCTGCCTCAGCTTCCAGGGCCTCTCCTGGCCAGCATCCTGACGGGGATGCAGGGCTGCTGCGAGGCACTGCTGGGACCCAGCGGGACAGGACCGGCTGTCTCGTGTCCACGTGGCACCCCTGACACAGCCAGGGCCATCCCAAAACCAGACAAAGGCACGCTCACGTGTCAGCAGAGAGGAGCAAGGAGCACTGGGCTCCTCTCAGGGTGTCCAAGCTCCAGTGGGAGGGGCAGGCAGGCCACCCACATTCAGGCCATCCCCTGCATCAAAAGCACAGGCATTTTTCCCTTTGCGTCCCTCCATGCCAAAACCAGGCCTGCATCTCCTCCTCTGGAGTGGAGTTTTTCCAGTTACAACACCATCCCACACTTGGTCAGTGCGTGAGATGGGGCCGCAATGACTTGTGATAGCGCCTCCATGCCAAACACAGCTCCATGTGCACTGTTCCTCTTTCACAGGCTCACTTCCCATCCATTGACCAATCCATTGATTCTCTTAAGGGTCAAATTCTCACCAGTTAATCCAGAAGGTTTCCTTCATTGTCTGCTCTCCACTATCTTGTGGATGTGCACAGCTGCGGACCAGATATGGCAGGGCCTTAGACAGGACTCTGGTCCTGACGCACAGGCTCCTCGTGCCACTGCTGGCCTTCGTGTGCTCAGCAAGATCTGGAACTGCACAGTGCTGTGGAACTGCACCTTCAGCACGGGCACCTTCCCAGCCTGACCTGCCCTCGTTCCTCCGTGTCTGTGCCCAAAACACGGCGTGGGAAGAGAACTGCAGCAGTGTGTGCCAGGGCCCAGGATTTGCTTCAGCTCCACAGAGATGCAGGCAAAGTGAAGAAGCCAAACTGTTTATTAATAGAAGGCCAAGCAAAGGGTTGAGCTGGGAAGGAAGAAAAAGGAATGGGCAGGGTATCAGGGCTGCAGGGAGGGAGCCATCTACAGGCAGGGGGAAGGCAGGAGCTCCGGGAGCTTTCCACAGGCTCAGCTGTGCCAATCATGAGCTGTGCCTGGAGCTCCGGTGGCAGTGGGAGATGGTGTCCTCTTCAGTGCCTCCTGCTGCTGTTCTTGGGACACTGGTTCAGCACATCCTGAAGATGCACCTAGTTCTTCAGCTCTTCTGGCAAATTGGGCGTGAATGTTCAGGTTACAGGGGGATGCACTAGTGTCTTCCCTTGGGACTTAATTGGCTGGAAGAGAGGGGAAGAGAGCCACAGTCAGCGCCCACATCGGCAGGAATCCTTGGAGAGGCTCCTGCCAAGGTGTGCTGGTTTGTGCATCACGGATATGATGTTTTGGGAGAGGCTGCTGGCGGGTTCCTCCCTGTCTGGTAGGAAACCAATCAAGGGCTGGCTTTGGGAATTGATAATCTGGAAAGCTGTACACAAAAGCCTCTGTGAAAAACAGAGGCATGTTAAAAACAAAAGAAACTCGGGAACTTCCTCTCTTTTCCCTTCTGGCCGACAGGTAACGCAGCTGACCTAGCCTAGGCCTGGCTGAGGAAAAGAAGTCAAGTCCCAGATGGGAGGGATAAGCAGATGCCTTTAGTTTTAGGCTGAAATCCTCTTGTAATTATATGGAGAGCGATGCTTTTTTCACTAAAAGGCATGAAGGTATGGGGAGATGAAAATGTTCAAATGGTTGGTATTGAGCAAAGACCTCCATGCTAAAGTCAGCAGATGTTAAAGTAGCTGTGATTCTATGAAAAGTCTGAACAGAGACGGAGAGAAGAGTGATGAAGATCCTGTGCCCCCAGGAACAGAAGAAGATCTCTGTTGCTAGAGATGAAGATGATTTTAGAGATAGATAAGAAGAACTTTGCCTTTGAACAGCTCATCTTTTAAACAGTACCCTGTAAGTTGACATGGCACATAAACACAACTGTGGGAAAAGCTTGCGGAAAATGGGAGCGATTTCAGAATTGCAGATTTCCCTGGGTGGCTGCTCTTCCTGGACATTGAGAGCCAGGAGAGAACTGTTTTCTTGTGGAAAAGTCTCCATAACATTAACAAGAGGGACTTCTCTCCTTAAGGGAACAGGAGAAAGACTATTCTAGAGGTAGTAAATTGACTCAAAGCTTTGGTTTTGTCTCTTTACATTGTCGGTGGGTAAGAAAAGGCTGTAGGGGGAGGAGAAGTGTTCTGAAGGTTTTGTTCTTATTCTTTATGACTCTTTCTTTTAGTTACTCTTCATAAGCTTTTCTTCACACCCTTTTAAAGTTTTCAGCCTGCTTGGCCTGTCTCCTAATCCTATCTCAACTAGAAAATGAATAAATCCATTCTACCGAGTGAACTGGTGATTAACCAGCACTGAACCTAGCACACTAATGGAAACGTTGGCCAGGAAATCATAAATTGGCGAACCAAAACCACTACACAAGGGTGGTGCATCGGCCAGCTCTTGCATCGGCCAGGAGACAGGAGGGGCCCGCGGATCACCCCAAGACGCTGGCCATGAATCCCCCTGAGCAGCGTCCCTGAGATCGCTCTGTGCCCTGCCCACGCCACCCCTCATCCACACGGGGAGCGAAGCCCGCCGCAGCGGGGACAGGGACTGCAGCTCCCTGCCGGGGCAATGCAGCTCTCGCCGCCGGCCCCCGCTCTCAGCCCGCTGGCCTCACTCACCCTGAGCGTTGGCCTGGAGCTCTTCCCTCTTCCGCCTCCGGCACCGCCCGACCATGCCTGTGGACACAGAGCCTGTCACGGCCCCAGCGGCACAGCTCCCTGCCAGCGGCGCTGCCGGCGCTGTGGCCACACGGCCCGCTGGCCCGGCAGGGCTCAGCCCGGGCCCTTGCCGCACGCTGCCGCCCCAGGGCACGGCTGCCCGGCCCAGGCGGGGCTCCACGGCGCCGGGCCCGGCTGGCGCTGCCGGGGCAGCAGGCGGGGCTGGGGCCGAGCCGCGGCGGGCCGGGGAGGGAGCCCGGGCTGGTGGCTCACCGATGATCCTGATGGCCGCCTCTCGCAGGGGCTCCTGCGGGCTATCCAGGAACCGCAGGGCCCATTGCATGTGCGCGGACGCTCGGCTCCCGTCCTCTGCCAGCTGGAGAGAGCGGCAGGAGGGAAGGGTTGGCGCGGGCTCAGCCCCTGGGCGGGCGCTGCCTGCGCCCAGCCCCGGCCTCCCCTGCCCGCGCAGCCCTGAGGCGCGGCCAGCAGCCGCTGGCGCCGGGCTCCCGAGGGGAGGGCGCAGAGGGCCGGCTGCTGCCCGGGGAGCCGCGGTGCCGGCCCGCAGCCCCGCCGGGCCGGGGCTCCGTGGGCACCCGGCTGAGGCCCACGGGAGCCTGGGGAAGAGCCCGCGCGGCCTCTGGGTGCAGCAGCGGGCAGGGGCACGGCTGCCAGCCCCGCACACTGAGCACCGCCCTCGGGGGCTTCTCCAGGCTGAGCCCGGGGCTTGCAGGCCCTCCTTACCAGGCACTCATCAATTTTCAATGGCTGTCCCGTCTTCAGCGCCCTCTGGAAATCCGTCTTCTCCAAGAACCCGGCCGCACAATGCAGCGTTTCCCGAGAGGCCTGGAGAGCAGCAGAGACCCAGAGATGGCCCCACAGCCCAGGGCACCGGACCCACATCCCTGTGCCAAGGCCTGGAGCAGGCTGTAGTCCACAAGGCGACAGAGCAGGAGGCAGCCAAGCCCCCTCCCAGGGATCCACCAGCATCACACAAAACCTCACCTCTGCCACGCGTTGGTTCTCCTCATGGCAGTGCAAGAAAAGGGGCAGCAGGCTCTGGTTCACAATTCTCTGCAGGGCCTTTTTTCCCTCATCCACTACCAACTCCATCACCTTGCGGAAGAGCTGAATGGAGAGCAACTGCACTTGGCTTTTGTCCTGGAGGAAAGGAGGAGGAAAAGCGCTAAGCCTCAAATATCCAGTCCTCGTGGGCAAAGGCCTGAAAATCCAGAGAGCACAAAGTTTCTGGTCAGCAGCAAGTGCCCATGGCTGGGGGCACAGAGCCTTACACTGTCAAAGAGTGGCAGGAATGCCTCAGCCAGCTTTGGGGCAGAAGTGCTAGATATCACAAGATGTTTTTCCTGGAGCATCTTCTTGAACAGAGAGAGGGACATGCTGACCATTTCTCCATCTGCATCACCCAGCAGCTTCAGAAGGCTTGGAGACACGCTGCGTAAAGGTTTGGCCTGTGTGGAAGACAAGGCTGTGCTGGAAAACCGCAGACGGCTGCACCGCCAGCACCGCCCTGGCACTGCAACCCCAGCCTGCTGCTGCAGGGCCCAGAGGCCAAAGGCCCGAGCCAGAGCACTGGGGCAGGTGAGGCAGGAGAGCTGGGAGCAGCTGCCTCAGCTCCTGGAGCCCTGCCAGCCCAAGGGGCTGCTTTCCTCAGCGCAGCTTCAGCCGCTGCCCCCTTCTCACCAGCGTGGGATCCTTGCTGACCACCACGAGGCCTCTGAGCGCCAGGCGACGGCGCTCCCTGCACGTGCTCTGCAGTCTACTTGACATGATCTTCACGACAGTGAGAGCACATTTCCTCAAGTCCAGGCACTCGAGGACCTGAAAGGCACAGGGCAGTGACAGGGGAGCCGGCCGGCAGGAGCCCGGAACCGCACAGGGCTGGGCCCAGGCAGCAGCACAGGGCGTGGGCACCGTCCTGGCAGCTGTGGCTGTGACAGGGCAGAGAGCTGGGAGGCAGCTCAGTGAGGCAGCGCTGGCCTTGAGGCTCACCTCCACAAGAAATGCCAGCAAGGGCCGATCCCACCTTGGCTTTTCACTGCTGAGCAGCAGGAGAAGGCGATGTGCCACATGGGAACACATGGGGGTCAAGTGATAACGCAGCTGCCTGGAAGGGGGAAAAAAGGCACCAAGACCCTGAGGTGGGGAGGCAAACCTCTCCCAGGACTGACTCACAGAGGTCTGGTGTTTCCCCAGCATCGCTGGAGGGGATGGGGGTGCTCTGGGAGGTGGCCCCTTCTGGGAACCCTCCTCACCCAGCCTTTTCCAGTCTCCTAGGGCATCCCTCAGTGACGAGGCACTCTGGCCTGTCACCAAAACGACTGTGTGGGGAACAGAGAACAAATGCCAGGGCCACTGGGGAGAAGGGGGTCTCACCTGGCCAGCAGACCCATGGCATAGTGCTGGGTGTCAGCACACAGCAGCGTGTCCCAGCCACACCTGCGCTCCATAGCCACCACTACGTGGTCACACCGCAGTTGGCAGAGCAGAGCCTTCATGGCCTGCACTGCAAACCTGTGGGCAGAGCAAAGCCCAGGTCACACTGGGAGCACTGGTGCTGGCCACAAGGGAAGGACAGGAGCACTGGGACCTGTTCAGCTTGCTGGGAAGGCGGTGTTCCTCCTGGCATGCTCTCCAGAAGTTATCAACGTCCTCTGGTGGCATCTGCTGTGAGGTGATGGCAACGTGCAAGAGCAGAGCCGTAAACAGAGGGTAGAAAGCATGAATTGTTGCCTCATGGTACCGAGGCAGGTAGTGGACAATCACCCAGATGACCAGAGTTGCCTGCAAAAGAAGCAGCCCAAGACAGGGCTCAGTGCCAAGGTGTCCATGGGGCAGGGCCCAAGGGCAGACGCAGGAGGAGCAGCAGGCCTGGTACCCCCTGAGCCTGCCCCTAGCCCAGGTTTCACCCCAGTGACTGAGGCATGGAGAGAACAGAGAGCTGCTGGAGAGATGACTGAGGGTGAGCATAGGCCCAGAAACTCACAGCCAGAGCTAAAATGTCCTCATTGTCCCCATCAGAGTTGCATGTGCTGTGCACAGGCCAATCCTCCATTACACGAACCAGTGTTGGCAGCACTTTCTCCACTGTTACTCGTGACGAGCCTATGGCTCTCCACATCATGGAAGCAGCTCTGTGGGATCAGATCTCTGGTTCAGGGGTGTCTCGGTCACAGTACCATGCCCCGTGCAGCTGTGGGAGCCCAGGTGACAGAGCCCCGGTTCCCTGAGGAGCAGGGAGGGAGCATTGGCAGCAGACTCAGGAAACAGAGGGGCCCGGGGGTTCTGGATCTCTCTGCGTGTCTGGCAGAGCCCATTGGAGGGGCTGTGCAGGGCCATGGCCCTAAAGGCTGGTGAGCCCTGAGCTCTCCAGGCACGTGGGCCCCGTACCTGTCACATGTTGGGGCACAGCGCAGGAGGGTCAGCACCACGTCAGCAGGGTGCTCTTCAGCCAGCCTCACAATGTCACTTTGCAGCCTGGCATCCAAAGTGACATGGGACAGTAGACTCTGGTGAATGTTCCTAATGATATCTGGCACCTGGGGAAGGCATGGCGGAGGCTTTGAGTGCTGTCCAAGGGGGAAACTTCCCCAGCTTCCCCAAGAAGTGCTTCGCTTCCTGCTGCACTGTGCTGGCCTCAAAGGCTGAGGGGGCCAAGTGACCATGGCATGGGGGGGACACACGATCCTGGGAGGACTCCAGGCCAAGCCGCAGGCTGCTTACCTGCTGCTGAGGAGGAACTGCAATCCCCTCAAAAAAATGCTTTGGGGGAGCATGAACCACAATGGTAGTGGTCATGGTGCCAGCATTTGGGATGTCCTCAGTCTCTCTGGTGTTGGTCTTTGTGACTGCCACATCCTCAGTCACCGCCTTGTCCGCCTTTACCCTGTCCCCGTTCATCGGAGCCTCAATGCCTTGTGAGCGCTCAGCTGAATCTGGGCTGACATCAGGCTCAGCCTGGAGCTCAGTCAGCCCCGAGTCAGGCTCGGCTGGGCCCTCAGCTGCTCTGGTGCCGGCCTTTCTACATCCAATGCGCAGGAACTTCCGGAACGACTGCAGGAGAACAAAGGACAGGGAAGCCAGGGTCGCTGCATGGACTGCTCCAAGCGTGGAGGGACAGCAGGCCCAGCCCAGGCAGGGATGGCTGCAGGTACCTTCAGGGTTTTGCAGAAGCGGCCACGGCTGGGTTCCTGCTCTTGTGTCTTGTCCAGGGCTGCATCTGGCAAAGAGCGAGCGCAGCCAGAGCTGAGGGGCTGCGGGAGAGGCCAGAGAACAGAGCCCAGCCCTGCACTCCCCAGGCAGAGAGAGCCCCGGGATGGCCCAGGGGATGGAGCACGGCAGTGTGGGGTGTCTGCCCGGCCCCTGTTCCATCCTGTAGACGGGCATGGTTCCCAGGGGATGGGATGGGGCCAAGCTGGCTGCTGCCATTAGCCCTGTGGCCAAGCTGTGCTACTCACCATCGTGCAATGTCTGGATCTGCTCCGGATCTTCGGGCTGTTGTACAGCTCCAGGGTCTTTCTTGGTTTTCCCCCTGCATGCTTTGAACAAGCCGAGGAATCTGCCTGCCATGTCAGAATCTGGCTTCGGGGGCGCCTTCAAGGGAGATTCCTCAGGATGTTGCCAAGTGAACAATTGCAGTTGTGCCTTCAAGGCACCTGCGACAGAGAAGCCTCAGAGAGGCAGCAGGACAGCAAGTGCTGCACGCTGCTCTTGAGGACTCCTGAAAAAATCCCAGGAGACTCCTGATTAACAGTTCAGGTGACCAAATCCCACGGTCTGGACTTGATGGCACTGGCCGCAGGAATGGGAGATGCCTCCGAGTCACCAAGTCCCACAGTCTGGCCGCGAGGTCAGCTGCAGGAGTAGCGCCTTGGAAAAGCTCCGTGTGGGACAAGACCGAGCGCGCTGTGCGGGGGCTCCTCACGGCACCGCTCTGTCCCGTCCTGTCACGTCGCGTGCTCCAAGCACTGTGGCCTGCTCTTGCCACCACCAGCTCCTATGTCACCACGTGTCACAAAGGGCCCTTGGACACCCTGTCCCGTTCCATGCCACGGTGACCGTGCTGCACCGTGTCACAAAGGGCCCTTGCACACGCTGCCGCCTGCCCCGGGGCCGCCCCCAGCCCACCCAAAGTGGCCCAGGCTGGAAGGAATCCCTGGCCCCAGGTGTCTAAGCCAGCCCCACGGGAAGGGCTCAGAGCATCAGCAAACGCTGCCCTGCTCTGCAGGTTCAGGGCAGCAGAAGGAGCCCCCAGGGCTGCCGACGCAGCCGCGCTGGGAAGGGCACGGGGCCTTCCAGGGAAGCTGGCACGGCCTCCGTGGGACACGTCCCGGCCGGTGGCCATCCTAAACCCGCGGCTGTGACAGCCACAAGGAACGGGTGGGCCCGGGCACGAATGCTGCTCTGAGCCCTGGGGCCCGGGCAGCGCTGCCATCAGCAGGTGTGGCAGAGTCCCCGCCCAAGCAGACCTGCCAGCCCCTGAGCCCTGGCAGCGCTGGTGCCCGTCTCCTGCCCCACAGACCCGGGGCGCTTCTGTGCCAGAAGGAGCCAAAGCCCTCTGGGGGCTGGTGAACCTTCCTACAGGGGCTGATGGCAGGAGCACCTGCAGCAACTGCTGGCAACACTTGGTCTCTGTCAGAAGCTCTTACTCCATGCTGGAACGATTTTCTCATTGAAGTCATTTCCTGCAGCACAAACACAAGATTCCCATGAAGACACAGAAAAATCTGGCATTTAAGAATCCTCACTTCAGGAAAGCTTTACTTCTCATTGTTCATCTCAAGTACTTTCAAAATTTGCAAAATTCCCAAATTTATTGAGATGGCCTGAGAATGTGACTGGTTTACAAGTTTGAATCCGATCTTAAAGCAGCAACTCATTTGCCTTATCGCCGTTGAATATCACTTTACAAAACATAAGACTGCAGAGAAGCAAAAAGAAGGCCATTCTTTGATTTGCAAATGGATTTCATTGAAGGGATTATAATCTCTTAGTTCTCTTAAAGAATAAAAACTCTCGAGGAATGAAAAACCACTCAGTGTTACAAGAGTAAACCAAACAAAAGTGTAGATGGCAACAGGGCTGATCCTCCCCCAGTAGAGATATCTAAGTGGCCAATAAAGTACAGCTCTCCCCTCTTGTTCCCTGCAGGGGAAACAGGGCCATGAAGAGAAATAGTCACAGATATTCTTTCTGCCCTCCATAGCCAAAGCGGTGCCAAAGCACAGATGCTGCCTTCAACTGACTCAAATTCCAGTCCAGGCCTCTCACCTTCCAGACAACTCCTTCCCCAGCACACCCCCCAACACCAACCGCCCCAAACACCCCGCCAGGACCCTCAACACCCCCGCCAGGACCCCCAGCTCTCCCCATCCCTCTGCAGAACTTTCCCACCCTCCAGCAGACCCCCTGGTTCCCTGCACGTGCCGTGGGATGGCACTCAGGAGGATCTGCTCCCAGGCCTTCCCCGGCAGCAAGCTCAGGCTGCCAGGCCTGTGCTCCCTGGATCATCCTTCCCAGCGAGCCTTCCTGAGCTCGGCTCTTCCACTGGCACATCTGCGCTCAGCTCGCACTTCCCCACTCAACCAGGGCTGCTGGCAAAGGATGCAGAGCAGCCTGGCAAGCTCTTTCTCCAGCTCCCTCTTTACTCTTGGGGCAGGTAGAACATTCCACAGGAAAGCAGCTGGTGCCACAAGGAGTAGGTGGCATCAGGCAGCTTTGGGGAGGCCCCTCAGGACTGCTGTATCCTCAGGGAACACCGCTGACCATCCCCTGTGTGTATCTGCAAAAGCTTCAAATCAGCTGCCTCAGCTTCCAGGGCCTCTCCTGGCCAGCATCCTGACGGGGATGCAGGGCTGCTGCGAGGCACTGCTGGCACCCAGCGGGACAGGACCGGCTGTCTCGTGTCCACGTGGCACCCCTGACACAGCCAGGGCCATCCCAAAACCAGACAAAGGCACGCTCACGTGTCAGCAGAGAGGAGCAAGGAGCACTGGGCTCCTCTCAGGGTATCCAAGCTCTAGTGGGAGGGGCAGGCAGGCCACCCACATTCAGGCCATCCCCTGCATCAAAAGCACAGGCATTTTTCCTTGTCTGCCCTCCATGCCAAAACCAGGCCTGCATCTCCTCCTCTGGAGTGGAGTTTTTCCAGTTACAACACCATCCCACACTCGGTCAGTGCGTGAGATGGGGCCGCAATGACTTGTGATACCGCCTCCATGCCAAACACAGCTCCATTCACAGAATCACAGAATCACAGAATTTCTAGGTTGGAAGGGACCTTTAAGATCATCGAGTCCAACCCATGTTCTAACAGTTCAAC
The DNA here is from genome assembly GCF_963513975.1 of Fringilla coelebs. NCBI lineage: Eukaryota > Metazoa > Chordata > Aves > Passeriformes > Fringillidae > Fringilla > Fringilla coelebs. The sequence continues at coordinate 28,783 of NW_028167564.1, forward strand.
TAGGTCATGGCACTAAGTGCCACATCCAGTCTTTTTTTGAACACATCCAGGGATGGTGACTCCACCACCTCCCTGGGCAGATGATTCCAGTATTTGATCACTCTTTCTGTGAAAAACTTCCTCCTTAATTCTAGCCGGTATCTCCCTTGGCGCAGCTTGAGACTGCGTCCTCTTGTTCTCTCTGTTGTTGCCCGGAGAAAGAGACTGACCCCCAGCTCACCACAGCCACCCTTCAGGAAGTTGAAGAGAGTGATAAGGTCACCTCTGAGTCTCCTTTTCTCCAGGCTAAACAATCCCAGCTTTCTCAGTCGCTCTTCATACGGCTTGTGTTCCAAGCCCCTCACCAGCCTTGTTGCTCTCCTTTGGACACGCTCAAGCATCTCAATGTCCCTCCTAAACTGAGGGGCCCAGAATTGGACACAATACTCAAGGTGTGGCCTCACCAGTGTCGAGTACAGGGGAAGAATGACCTCCCTGCTCCTGCTGGCCACACTATTCCTGATACTGGCCAGGATGCCATTGGCCTTCTTGGCCACCTGGGCACACTGTTGGCTCATGTTCCGCCGACTGTCAACTAGCACCCCCAGGTCCCTTTCCACCTGAGCACTGTCCAGCCACACCGTCCCCAGCCTATAACGTTGCAGGGGGTTATGGTGGCCAAAGTGCAGGACTCGGCACTTGGACTTATTGAACTTCATCCCATTAGATTGTGCCCATCCATCCAACCGTTCCAAGTCCCTCTGCAAAGCCCTCCGTTTCTCTAACAGTTCGACACATGCTACCAGCTTAGTGTCGTCTGCAAATATGCTAATGAAAGATTCTAAACCCTCGTCCATATCATCAATAAAAATATTAAACAGAACTGGTCCCAGCACAGACCCTTGAGGGACACCACTGGTGACTGGCCGCCAGCTGGATGTAGCACCATTCACCACCACTCTCTGGGCCCGGCCATCCAGCCAGTTCCTGACCCAGCACAGAGTGTTCCTATCTAAGTCACGGGCTGCCAGCTTATCTAGGAGTATGCTGTGGGAGACAGTGTCAAAGGCCTTGCTGAAATCCAAATAAACAACATCTACAGCCTTCCCTGCATCTACTAGGCGGGTTACTTGGTCATAAAAGGTGACCAGGTTGGTTAAACATGACCTACCCTTCCTAAACCCATGTTGACTGGGTCTGATACCCTGGCCATCCTGTAAATTCTGCATGATGGCCCTTAATATAAACTGTTCCATTATCTTGCCAGGTACTGAGGTCAGGCTGACTGGTCTATAATTACCAGGATCCTCCTTTGCACCCTTTTTGTGAATGGGTGTCACGTGGGCCAGCTTCCAGTCATCCGGAACCTCACCAGTGAGCCAGGACTGTTGGTAAATGATGGAGAGTGGCTTTGCAAGCTCATCTGCCAGCTCTCTCATTACCCTGGGGTGGATCCCGTCAGGTCCCATAGATTTATGAACATCCAAGCATTTCAATAGTTCTTTGACTGTCTCCTCTTGGATAATTGGGGGACCATTCTGCTCCCTGACACCATGAATCAACCCCAGACAGACAAGTGTCTTGAAGGCAAGTCATCTTCCCACCAAAAACTGAGGCAAAGTAGGCATTAAGCACTTCTGCCTTCTCCTCATCTGTAGATACTAAGTTCCCTCCCTTATCCAATAAAGAACTAAGGCTGGTCTTACCCTTCCTTCTACCATTAATGTATTTGTAAAAACATTTTTTATTGTCCTTTACAGAAGTCGCCATTCTAAGTTCAAACTGAGCTTTGGCCTCCCTAATTTTTTTCCTGCACTCTAGCAGCACTCTTGAATACTTCCTTAGAGACCTGTCCCTTCTTGCAAAGCTGATACATCCTCTTTTTATTTCTCAGTTCCTCCAAAGCCTCTTTGCCCAGCCAGGCTGGACGTTTGCCCCGTTGGCTTGTCTTTCGGCACACAGGGACAGTCTGTTCCTGTGCCCTCAAGATCTCTGTTTTGAGGCATGCCCACCCTTCCTGAACTCCTTTGTTTTTAAGGGCTGCCTCCCAAGGGACACTCTGAATAAGTCTCCTAAACAGGCCAAAGTCTGCCCTTCGGAAGTCCAATGCAAGTGTCTTACTGGTGCTCCTCCTGACTTTACCAAATATTGAGAACTCTATGATTTCATGATCACTCTGCCCCAAGCGACCTCCAACCACCACATCTCCCACCAGCCCATCTCTATTTGCAAACAGCAGGTCTAACATAGTCCCTCCCCTGGTGGGTTCACCCACCAGTTGCGACAAAAAGTTGTCCTCCATACACTCTAAGAATTTTCTGGACTGCCTCTTTACTGCTGTATCAAGTTCCCAACAGATGTCTGGTAGGTTGAAGTCACCCACAAGAACAAGGGCTGATGATCCTGAAACATTACCTAGCTGCTTATAGAATAATTCATCTACCTCTTCTTCCTGGTTGGGTGGACGATAACAGACTCCCAGTAGGGTGTCAGCCTTGTTGGCCTTCCCCTTAATTCTTACCCATAGGCATTCAACTCCATCTTCCTTAGTTTCAATTTCTATGGCATCAAAAGTCTGCTTAATATAAAGGGCCACCCCTCCACCTCTTCTTCCTTTCCTGTCTCTTTGGAACAGCTTGGAGCCATCCAATACAGCGCTCCAGCCATGTGAGTCATTGTGCACTGTTCCTCTTTGACAGGCTCACTTCCCATTGATTGACCAATCCATTGACTCTCTTAAGGGTCAAATTCCCACCAGTGAATCCAGAAGGTTTCCTTCCTTGTCTGCTCTCCACTATCTTGTGGATGTGCACAGCTGCGGACCAGATATGGCAGGGTCTTAGACAGGACTCTGGTCCTGGCCTTCGTGTGCTCAGCAAGATCTGGAACTGCACAGTGCTGTGGAACTGCACCTTCAGCACGGGCACCTTCCCAGCCTGACCTGCCCTCGTTCCTCCGTGTCTGTGCACAAAACACGGCGTGGGAAGAGAACGGCAGCAGTGTGTGCCAGGGCCCAGGATTTGCTTCAGCTCCACAGAGATGCAGGCAATGTGAAGAAGCCAAACTGTTTATTAATAGAAGGCCAAGCAAAGGGTTGAGCTGGGAAGGAAGAAAAAGGAATGGGCAGGGTATCAGGGCTGCAGGGAGGGAGCCATCTACAGGCAGGGGGAAGGCAGGAGCTCCGGGAGCTTTCCACAGGCTCAGCTGTGCCAATCATCAGCTGTGCCTGGAGCTCCGGTGGCAGTGGGAGATGGTGTCCTCTTCAGTGCCTCCTGCTGCTGTTCTTGGGACACTGGTTCAGCACATCCTGAAGATGCACCTAGTTCTTCAGCTCTTCTGGCAAATTGGGTGTGAATGTTCAGGTTACAGGGGCATGGACTAGTGTCTTCCCTTGGGACTTAATTGGCTGGAAGAGAGGGGAAGAGAGCCACAGTCAGCGCCCACATCGGCAGGAATCCTTGGAGAGGCTCCTGCCAAGGTGTGCTGGTTTGTGCATCACGGATATGATGTTTTGGGAGAGGCTGCTGGCGGGTTCCTCCCTGTCTGGTAGGAAACCAATCAAGGGCTGGCTTTGGGAATTGATAATCTGGAAAGCTGTACACAAAAGCCTCTGTGAAAAACAGAGGCATGTTAAAAACAAAAGAAACTCGGGAACTTCCTCTCTTTTCCCTTCTGGCCGACAGGTAACGCAGCTGACCCAGCCTAGGCCTGGCTGAGGTCAGTGGAAAAGAAGTCAAGTCCCAGACGGGAGGGATAAGCAGATGCCTTTAGTTTTAGGCTGAAATCCTCTTGTAAATATATGGAGAGCGATGCTTTTTTCCCTAAAAGGCATGAAGGTATGGGGAGATGAAAATGTTCAAATGGTTGGTATTGAGCAAAGACCTCCATGCTAAAGTCAGCAGATGTTAAAGTAGCTGTGATTCTATGAAAAGTCTGAACAGAGACAGAGAGAAGAGTGATGAAGATCCTGTGCCCCCAGGAACAGAAGAACATCTCTGTTGCTAGAGATGAAGATGATTTTAGAGATAGATAAGAAGAACTTTGCCTTTGAACAGCTCATCTTTAAAACAGTACCTCGTAAGTTGACATGGCACATAACCACAGCTGTGGGAAAAGCTTGTGGAAAATGGGAGCAATTTCAGAATTGCAGATTTCCCTGGGTGGCTGCTCTTCCTGGACATTGAGAGCCAGGAGAGAACTGTTTTCTTGTGGAAAAGTCTCCATAACATTAACAAGAGGGACTTCTCTCCTTAAGGGAACAGGAGAAAAGACTATTCTAGAGGTAGTAAATTGACTCAAAGCTTTGGCTTTGTCTCTTTACATTGTCGGTGGGTAAGAAAAGGCTGTAGGGGGAGGAGAAGTGTTCTGAAGGTTTTGTTCTGATTCTTTCTGACTCTTTCTTTTAGTTACTCCTAATAAGCTTTTCTTCACACCCTTTTAAAGTTTTCAGCCTGCTTTGCCTGTCTCCTAATCCTATCTCAACTAGAAAATGAGTAAATCCATTCTACCGAGTGAACTGGTGATTAACCAGCACTGAACCTAGCACACTAATGGAAACGTTGGCCAGGAAATCATAAATTGGCGAACCAAAACCACTACACAAGGGTGGTGCATCGGCCAGGAGACAGGAGGGGCCAACGGATCACCCCAAGACGCTGGCCACGAATGCCCCCGAGCAGTGTCCCTGAGATGGCTCTGTGCTCTGCCCACGCCACCCCTCATCCACACGGGGAGCGAAGCCCGCCGCAGCCGGGACAGGGACTGCAGCTCCCTGCCGGGGCAATGCAGCTCTCGCCGCCGGCCCCCGCTCTCAGCCCGCTGGCCTCACTCACCCTGAGCGTTGGCCTGGAGCTCTTCCCTCTTCCGCCTCCGGCACCGCCCGACCATGCCTGTGGACACAGAGCCTGTCACGGCCCCAGCGGCACAGCTCCCTGCCAGCGGCGCTGCCGGCGCTGTGGCCACACGGCCCGCTGGCCCGGCAGGGCTCAGCCCGGGCCCTTGCCGCACGCTGCCGCCCCAGGGCACGGCTGCCCGGCCCAGGCGGGGCTCCACGGCGCCGGGCCCGGCTGGCGCTGCCGGGGCAGCAGGCGGGGCTGGGGCCGAGCCGCGGCGGGCCGGGGAGGGAGCCCGGGCTGGTGGCTCACCGATGATCCTGATGGCCGCCTCTCGCAGGGGCTCCTGCGGGCTATCCAGGAACCGCAGGGCCCATTGCATGTGCGCGGACGCTCGGCTCCCGTCCTCTGCCAGCTGGAGAGAGCGGCAGGAGGGAAGGGTTGGCGCGGGCTCAGCCCCTGGGCGGGCGCTGCCTGCGCCCAGCCCCGGCCTCCCCTGCCCGCGCAGCCCTGAGGCGCGGCCAGCAGCCGCTGGCGCCGGGCTCCCGAGGGGAGGGCGCAGAGGGCCGGCTGCTGCCCGGGGAGCCGCGGTGCCGGCCCGCAGCCCCGCCGGGCCGGGGCTCCGTGGGCACCCGGCTTGGGCCCACGGGAGCCTGGGCAAGAGCCCGCGCGGCCTCTGGGTGCAGCAGCGGGCAGGGGCACGGCTGCCAGCCCCGCACACTGAGCACCGCCCTCGGGAGCTTCTCCAGGCTGAGCCCGGGGCTTGCAGGCCCTCCTTACCAGGCACTCATCAATTTTCAATGGCTGCCCCGTTTTCAGCGCCCTCTGGAGATCCGTCTTCTCCAAGAACCCGGCCGCACAATGCAGCGTTTCCCGAGAGGCCTGGAGAGCAGCAGAGACCCAGAGATGGCCCCACAGCCCAGGGCACAGGACCCACATCCCTGTGCCAAGGCCTGGAGGAGGCTGTAGTCCATGAGGTGCCAGGGCAGGAGGCAGCCAAGCCCCCTCCCAGGGATCCACCAGCGATCACACTAAACCTCACCTCTGCCACGCGTCGGTTCTCCTCATGGCAGTGCAAGAAAAGGGGCAGCAGGCTCTGGTTCACAATTCTCTTCAGGGGCTTTTTTCCCTCATCCACTACCAACTCCATCACCTTGCGGAAGAGGTGAATGGAGAGCAGCTGCACTTGGCTTTTGTCCTGGAGGAAAGGAGGAGAAAAACAGCTAAGCCTCAAATATCCAGTCCTCGTGGGCAAAGACCTGAAAATCCAGAGAGCACAAAGTTTCTGGTCAGCAGCAAGTGCCCATGGCTGGGGGCACAGAGCCTTACACTGTCAAAGAGTGGCAGGAATGCCTCAGCCAGCTTTGGGGCAGAAGTGCTAGATATCACGAGATGTTTTTCCTGGAGCATCTTCTTGAACAGAGAGAGGGACATGCTGACCATTTCTCCATCTGCATCACCCAGCAGCTTCAGAAGGCTTTGAGACACGCTGCGTAAAGGTTTGGCCTGTGTGGAACACAAGGCTGTGCTGGAAAACCGCAGACGGCTGCAGCGCCAACACCGCCCTGGCACTGCAACCCCAGCCTGCTGCTGCAGGGCCCAGAGGCCAAAGGCCCGAGCCAGAGCACTGGGGCAGGTGAGGCAGGAGAGCTGGGAGCAGCTGCCTCAGCTCCTGGAGCCCTGCCAGCCCAAGGGGCTGCTTTCCTCAGTGAAGCTTCAGCCGCTGCCCCCTTCTCACCAGCGTGGGATCCTTGCTGACCACCACGAGGCCTCTGAGCGCCAGGCGACGGCGCTCCCTGCACGTGCTCTGCAGTCTACTTGACATGATCTTCACGACAGTGAGAGCACATTTCCTCAAGTCCAGGCACTCGAGGACCTGAAAGGCACAGGGCAGTGACAGGGGAGCCGGCCGGCAGGAGCCCGGAACCGCACAGGGCTGGGCCCAGGCAGCAGCACAGGGCGTGGGCACCGTCCTGGCAGCTGTGGCTGTGACAGGGCAGAGAGCTGGGAGGCAGCTCAGCGAGGCAGCGCTGGCCACCAGGCTCACCTCCACAAGGAATGCCAGCAAGGGCCGATCCCACCTTAGCTTTTCACTGCTGAGCAGCAGGAGAAGGCGATATGCCACATGGGAGCACATGGGGGTCAAGTAATGACGCAGCTGCCTGGAAGGGGGGAAAAAAGGCACCAAGACCTTGAGGTGGGGAGGCAAACCTCTCCCAGGACTGACTCACAGAGGTCTGGTCGTTCCCCAGCATCCCTGGAGGGGATGTGGGTGCTCTGGGAGGTGGCCCCTTCTGGGAACCCTCCTCACCCAGCCTTTTCCAGTCTCCTAGGGCATCCCTCAGTGATGAGGCCCTCTGGTCCATGACCACAGCGACTGTGTGGGGAACAGGGCACAAATGCCAGGGCCACTGGGGAGAAGGGGGTCTCACCTGGCCAGCAGACCCATGGCATAGTGCTGGGTGTCGGCACACAGCAGCGTGTCCCAGCCACACCTGCGCTCCATAGCCACCACTACGTGGTCACACCGCAGTTGGCAGAGCAGAGCCTTCATGGCCTGCACTGCAAACCTGTGGGCAGAGCAAAGCCCAGGTCACACTGGGAGCGCTGGCACTGGCCACCAGGGAAGGACAGGAGCACTGGGACCTGTTCAGCTTGCTGGGAAGGCGGTGTTCCTCCTGGCATGCTCTCCAGAAGTTATCAACTTCCTCTGGTGGCATCTGCTGTGTGGTGATGGCAACGTGCAAGAGCAGAGCCGTAAACAGAGGGTAAAAAGCATGACTTGTTGCCTCATGGTACCGAGGCAGGTAGTGGACAATCACCCAGATGACCAGAGTTGCCTGCAAAAGAAGCAGCCCAAGACAGGGCTCAGTGCCAAGGTGTCCATGGGGCAGGGCCCAAGGGCAGACGCAGGAGGAGCAGCAGGCCTGGTACCCCCTGAGCCTGCCCCTAGCCCAGGTTTCAGCCCAGGGCCTGAGACATGGAGAGGACAGAGAGCTGCTGGAGAGGTGACCGAGGGTGAGCATAGGCCCAGAAACTCACAGCCAGAGCTAAAATGTCCTCATTGTCCCCATCAGAGTTGCATGTGCTGTGCACAGGCCAATCCTCCATGACACGAACCAGTGTTGGCAGCACTTTCTCCACTGTTACTCGTGACGAGCCGATGGCTCTCCACATCATTGCAGCAGCTCTGTGGGATCAGATCTCTGGGTCAGGGGTGTCTCGGTCACAGTACCATGCCCTGTGCAGCTGTGGGAGCCCAGGTGACAGAGCCCCGGTTCCCTGAGGAGCAGGGAGGGAGCATTGGCAGCAGACTCAGGAAACAGAGGGGCCCGGGGGTCCTGGACCTCTCTGCCTCTCTGGCAGAGCCCATTGGAGGGGCTGTGCAGGGCCATGGCCCTAAAGGCTGGTGAGCCCTGAGCTCTCCAGGCACGTGGGCCCTGTACCTGTCACATGTTGGGGCACAGCGCAGGAGGGTCAGCACCACGTCAGCAGGGTGCTCTTCAGCCAGCCTCACAATGCCACTTTGCAGCCTGGCCTCCAAAGTGACATGGGACAGTAGACTCTGGTGAATGGTCCTTACGATGTCTGGCACCTGGAGAAGGCAGGGGGGAGACTTGGAGCACTGTCCAAAGAAACAACCTCCCCAGCTTCCCCAAAAAGTGCTTCCCTTCCTGCTGCACTGTGCTGGCCTCAAAGGCTGAGGGGGCCCAGTGACCATGGCCCAAGAGGACATACGATCCTGGGAGGCCTCCAGGCCAAGCCGCAGGCTGCTTACCTGCTGCTGAGGAGGAACAGCACTCTCCTCAAAAAAATCCTTAGTGGGAGCATGAACCACAATGGTAGTGGTCATGGTGCCAGCGTTTGTGATGTCGACAGTCTCCATGGTGTTGGTATTTGTGACTGCCACATCCTCAGTCACCGCCTTGTCCGCCTTTGCCCTGTCCCCGTTCATCGAAGCCTCAGAGTCTCGTGGGCGCTCAGCTGAATCTGGGCTGACATCAGGCTCGGCCTGGAGCTCAGTCAGCCCCGAGTCAGGCTCGGCTGGGCCCTCAGCTGCTCTGGTGCCGGCCTTTCTACGTCCGATGTGCAGGAACTTCCGGAACGTCTGCAGGAGGACAAAGGACAGGGAAGCCAGGGTCGCTGCATGGACTGCTCCAAGCGTGGTGGTGCTCAGCTGAGCAGGGACAGCAGGCCCAGCCCAGGCGGGGATGGCTGCAGGTACCTTCAGGGTTTTGCGGAAGCCGCCACGGCCGGGTTCCTGCTCTTGTGTCTTGTCCAGGGCTGCATCTGGCAAAGAGCGAGCGCAGCCAGAGCTGAGGGGCTGCGGGAGAGGCCGGAGAACAGAGCCCAGCCCTGCGCTCCCCAGGCAGGGAGAGCCCCGGGATGCCCCAGGGGATGGAGCACGGCAGTGTGGGGTGTCTGCCCGGCCCCTGTTCCATCCTGTAGACGGGCATGGTTCCCAGGGGATGGGATGGGGCCAAGCTGGCTGCTGCCATTAGCCCTGTGGCCCAGCTGTGCTACTCACCATCGTGCAGTGTCTGGATCTGCTCCGGATCTTCGGGCTGTTGTACAGCTCCAGGGTCTTTCTTGGTTTTCCCCCTGCATGCTTTGAACAAGCCGAGGAATCTGCCTGCCATGTCAGAATCTGGCTTCGGGGGCGCCTTCAAGGGAGATTCCTCAGGATGTTGCCAAGTGAACAATTGCAGTTGTGCCTTCAAGGCACCTGCGACAGAGAAGCCTCAGAGAGGCAGCAGTACAGCAAGTGCTGCACGCTGCTCTTGAGGACTCCTGAAAAAATCCCAGGAGACTCCTGATGAACAGTTCAGGTGACCAAATCCCACGGTCTGGACTTGATGGCACTGGCCGCAGGAATGGGAGATGCCTCCGAGTCACCAAGTCCCACAGTCTGGCCGCGAGGTCAGCTGCAGGAGTAGCGCTTTGGAAAAGCTCCGTGTGGGACAAGACCGAGCGCGCTGTGCGGGGGCTCCTCACGGCACCGCTCTGTCCCGTCCTGTCACGTCGCGTGCTCCAAGCACTGTGGCCTGCTCTTGCCACCACCAGCTCCTATGTCACCACGTGTCACAAAGGGCCCTTGGACACCCTGTCCCGTTCCATGCCACGGTGACCGTGCTGCACCGTGTCACAAAGGGCCCTTGCACACGCTGCCGCCTGCCCCGGGGCCGCCCCCAGCCCACCCAAAGTGGCCCAGGCTGGAAGGAATCCCTGGCCCCAGGTGTCTAAGCCAGCCCCACGGGAAGGGCTCAGAGCATCAGCAAACGCTGCCCTGCTCTGCGGGCTCAGGGCAGCAGAAGGAGCCCCCAGGGCTGCCGACGCAGCCGCGCTGGGAAGGGCACGGGGCCTTCCAGGGAAGCTGGCACGGCCTCCGTGGGACACGTCCCGGCCGGTGGCCATCCTAAACCCGCGGCTGTGACAGCCACAAGGAACGAGTGGGCCCGGGCACGAATGCTGCTCTGAGCCCTGGGGCCCGGGCAGCGCTGCCATCAGCAGGTGTGGCAGAGTCCCCGCCCAAGCAGACCTGCCAGCCCCTGAGCCCTGGCAGCGCTGGTGCCCGTCTCCTGCCCCAGAGACCCGGGGCGCTTCTGTGCCAGAAGGAGCCAAAGCCCTCTGGGGGCTGGTGAACCTTCCTACAGGGGCTGATGGCAGGAGCACCTGCAGCAACTGCTGGCAACACTTGGTCTCTGTCAGAAGCTCTTACTCCATGCTGGAACGATTTTCTCATTGAAGTCATTTCCTGCAGCACAAACACAAGATTCCCATGAAGACACAGAAAAATCTGGCATTTAAGAATCCTCACTTCAGGAAAGCTTTACTTCTCATTGTTCATCTCAAGTACTTTCAAAATTTGCAAAATTCCCAAATTTATTGAGATGGCCTGAGAATGTGACTGGTTTACAAGTTTGAATCCGATCTTAAAGCAGCAACTCATTTGCCTTATCGCCGTTGAATATCACTTTACAAAACATAAGACTGCAGAGAAGCAAAAAGAAGGCCATTCTTTGATTTGCAAATGGATTTCATTGAAGGGATTATAATCTCTTAGTTCTCTTAAAGAATAAAAACTCTCGAGGAATGAAAAACCACTCAGTGTTACAAGAGTAAACCAAACAAAAGTGTAGATGGCAACAGGGCTGATCCTCCCCCAGTAGAGATATCTAAGTGGCCAATAAAGTACAGCTCTCCCCTCTTGTTCCCTGCAGGGGAAACAGGGCCATGAAGAGAAATAGTCACAGATATTCTTTCTGCCCTCCATAGCCAAAGCGGTGCCAAAGCACAGATGCTGCCTTCAACTGACTCAAATTCCAGTCCAGGCCTCTCACCTTCCAGACAACTCCTTCCCCAGCACACCCCCCAACACCAACCGCCCCAAACACCCCGCCAGGACCCTCAACACCCCCGCCAGGACCCCCAGCTCTCCCCATCCCTCTGCAGAACTTTCCCACCCTCCAGCAGACCCCCTGGTTCCCTGCACGTGCCGTGGGATGGCACTCAGGAGGATCTGCTCCCAGGCCTTCCCCGGCAGCAAGCTCAGGCTGCCAGGCCTGTGCTCCCTGGATCATCCTTCCCAGCGAGCCTTCCTGAGCTCGGCTCTTCCACTGGCACATCTGCGCTCAGCTCGCACTTCCCCACTCAACCAGGGCTGCTGGCAAAGGATGCAGAGCAGCCTGGCAAGCTCTTTCTCCAGCTCCCTCTTTACTCTTGGGGGAGGTAGAACATTCCACAGGAAAGCAGCTGGTGCCACAAGGAGTAGGTGGCATCAGGCAGCTTTGGGGAGGCCCCTCAGGACTGCTGTATCCTCAGGGAACACCGCTGACCATCCCCTGTGTGTATCTGCAAAAGCTTCAAATCAGCTGCCTCAGCTTCCAGGGCCTCTCCTGGCCAGCATCCTGACGGGGATGCAGGGCTGCTGCGAGGCACTGCTGGCACCCAGCGGGACAGGACCGGCTGTCTCGTGTCCACGTGGCACCCCTGACACAGCCAGGGCCATCCCAAAACCAGACAAAGGCACGCTCACGTGTCAGCAGAGAGGAGCAAGGAGCACTGGGCTCCTCTCAGGGTATCCAAGCTCTAGTGGGAGGGGCAGGCAGGCCACCCACATTCAGGCCATCCCCTGCATCAAAAGCACAGGCATTTTTCCTTGTCTGCCCTCCATGCCAAAACCAGGCCTGCATCTCCTCCTCTGGAGTGGAGTTTTTCCAGTTACAACACCATCCCACACTCGGTCAGTGCGTGAGATGGGGCCGCAATGACTTGTGATACCGCCTCCATGCCAAACACAGCTCCATTCACAGAATCACAGAATCACAGAATTTCTAGGTTGGAAGGGACCTTTAAGATCATCGAGTCCAACCCATGTTCTAACAGTTCAACTAGGTCATGGCACTAAGTGCCACATCCAGTCTTTTTTTGAACACATCCAGGGATGGTGACTCCACCACCTCCCTGGGCAGATGATTCCAGTATTTGATCACTCTTTCTGTGAAAAACTTCCTCCTTAATTCTAGCCGGTATCTCCCTTGGCGCAGCTTGAGACTGCGTCCTCTTGTTCTCTCTGTTGTTGCCCGGAGAAAGAGACTGACCCCCAGCTCACCACAGCCACCCTTCAGGAAGTTGAAGAGAGTGATAAGGTCACCTCTGAGTCTCCTTTTCTCCAGGCTAAACAATCCCAGCTTTCTCAGTCGCTCTTCATACGGCTTGTGTTCCAAGCCCCTCACCAGCCTTGTTGCTCTCCTTTGGACACGCTCAAGCATCTCAATGTCCCTCCTAAACTGAGGGGCCCAGAATTGGACACAATACTCAAGGTGTGGCCTCACCAGTGCCGAGTACAGGGGAAGAATGACCTCCCTGCTCCTGCTGGCCACACTATTCCTGATACTGGCCAGGATGCCATTGGCCTTCTTGGCCACCTGGGCACACTGTTGGCTCATGTTCCGCCGACTGTCAACTAGCACCCCCAGGTCCCTTTCCACCTGAGCACTGTCCAGCCACACCGTCCCCAGCCTATAACGTTGCAGGGGGTTATGGTGGCCAAAGTGCAGGACTCGGCACTTGGACTTATTGAACTTCATCCCATTAGATTGTGCCCATCCATCCAACCGTTCCAAGTCCCTCTGCAAAGCCCTCCGTTTCTCTAACAGTTCGACACATGCTACCAGCTTAGTGTCGTCTGCAAATATGCTAATGAAAGATTCTAAACCCTCGTCCATATCATCAATAAAAATATTAAACAGAACTGGTCCCAGCACAGACCCTTGAGGGACACCACTGGTGACTGGCCGCCAGCTGGATGTAGCACCATTCACCACCACTCTCTGGGCCCGGCCATCCAGCCAGTTCCTGACCCAGCACAGAGTGTTCCTATCTAAGTCACGGGCTGCCAGCTTATCTAGGAGTATGCTGTGGGAGACAGTGTCAAAGGCCTTGCTGAAATCCAAATAAACAACATCTACAGCCTTCCCTGCATCTACTAGGCGGGTTACTTGGTCATAAAAGGTGACCAGGTTGGTTAAACATGACCTACCCTTCCTAAACCCATGTTGACTGGGTCTGATACCCTGGCCATCCTGTAAATTCTGCATGATGGCCCTTAATATAAACTGTTCCATTATCTTGCCAGGTACTGAGGTCAGGCTGACTGGTCTATAATTACCAGGATCCTCCTTTGCACCCTTTTTGTGAATGGGTGTCACGTGGGCCAGCTTCCAGTCATCCGGAACCTCAACAGTGAGCCAGGACTGTTGGTAAATGATGGAGAGTGGCTTTGCAAGCTCATCTGCCAGCTCTCTCATTACCCTGGGGTGGATCCCGTCAGGTCCCATAGATTTATGAACATCCAAGCATTTCAATAGTTCTTTGACTGTCTCCTCTTGGATAATTGGGGGACCATTCTGCTCCCTGACACCATGAATCAACCCCAGACAGACAAGTGTCTTGAAGGCAAGTCATCTTCCCACCAAAAACTGAGGCAAAGTAGGCATTAAGCACTTCTGCCTTCTCCTCATCTGTAGATACTAAGTTCCCTCCCTTATCCAATAAAGAACTAAGGCTGGTCTTACCCTTCCTTCTACCATTAATGTATTTGTAAAAACATTTTTTATTGTCCTTTACAGAAGTCGCCATTCTAAGTTCAAACTGAGCTTTGGCCTCCCTAATTTTTTTCCTGCACTCTAGCAGCACTCTTGAATACTTCCTTAGAGACCTGTCCCTTCTTGCAAAGCTGATACATCCTCTTTTTATTTCTCAGTTCCTCCAAAGCCTCTTTGCCCAGCCAGGCTGGACGTTTGCCCCGTTGGCTTGTCTTTCGGCACACAGGGACAGTCTGTTCCTGTGCCCTCAAGATCTCTGTTTTGAGGCATGCCCACCCTTCCTGAACTCCTTTGTTTTTAAGGGCTGCCTCCCAAGGGACACTCTGAATAAGTCTCCTAAACAGGCCAAAGTCTGCCCTTCGGAAGTCCAATGCAAGTGTCTTACTGGTGCTCCTCCTGACTTTACCAAATATTGAGAACTCTATGATTTCATGATCACTCTGCCCCAAGCGACCTCCAACCACCACATCTCCCACCAGCCCATCTCTATTTGCAAACAGCAGGTCTAACATAGTCCCTCCCCTGGTGGGTTCACCCACCAGTTGCGACAAAAAGTTGTCCTCCATACACTCTAAGAATTTTCTGGACTGCCTCTTTACTGCTGTATCAAGTTCCCAACAGATGTCTGGTAGGTTGAAGTCACCCACAAGAACAAGGGCTGATGATCCTGAAACATTACCTAGCTGCTTATAGAATAATTCATCTACCTCTTCTTCCTGGTTGGGTGGACGATAACAGACTCCCAGTAGGGTGTCAGCCTTGTTGGCCTTCCCCTTAATTCTTACCCATAGGCATTCAACTCCATCTTCCTTAGTTTCAATTTCTATGGCATCAAAAGTCTGCTTAATATAAAGGGCCACCCCTCCACCTCTTCTTCCTTTCCTGTCTCTTCGGAACAGCTTGGAGCCATCCAATACAGCGCTCCAGCCATGTGAGTCATTGTGCACTGTTCCTCTTTGACAGGCTCACTTCCCATTGATTGACCAATCCATTGACTCTCTTAAGGGTCAAATTCCCACCAGTGAATCCAGAAGGTTTCCTTCCTTGTCTGCTCTCCACTATCTTGTGGATGTGCACAGCTGCGGACCAGATATGGCAGGGTCTTAGACAGGACTCTGGTCCTGGCCTTCGTGTGCTCAGCAAGATCTGGAACTGCACAGTGCTGTGGAACTGCACCTTCAGCACGGGCACCTTCCCAGCCTGACCTGCCCTCGTTCCTCCGTGTCTGTGCACAAAACACGGCGTGGGAAGAGAACGGCAGCAGTGTGTGCCAGGGCCCAGGATTTGCTTCAGCTCCACAGAGATGCAGGCAATGTGAAGAAGCCAAACTGTTTATTAATAGAAGGCCAAGCAAAGGGTTGAGCTGGGAAGGAAGAAAAAGGAATGGGCAGGGTATCAGGGCTGCAGGGAGGGAGCCATCTACAGGCAGGGGGAAGGCAGGAGCTCCGGGAGCTTTCCACAGGCTCAGCTGTGCCAATCATCAGCTGTGCCTGGAGCTCCGGTGGCAGTGGGAGATGGTGTCCTCTTCAGTGCCTCCTCCTGCTGTTCTTGGGACACTGGTTCAGCACATCCTGAAGATGCACCTAGTTCTTCAGCTCTTCTGGCAAATTGGGTGTGAATGTTCAGGTTACAGGGGCATGGACTAGTGTCTTCCCTTGGGACTTAATTGGCTGGAAGAGAGGGGAAGAGAGCCACAGTCAGCGCCCACATCGGCAGGAATCCTTGGAGAGGCTCCTGCCAAGGTGTGCTGGTTTGTGCATCACGGATATGATGTTTTGGGAGAGGCTGCTGGCGGGTTCCTCCCTGTCTGGTAGGAAACCAATCAAGGGCTGGCTTTGGGAATTGATAATCTGGAAAGCTGTACACAAAAGCCTCTGTGAAAAACAGAGGCATGTTAAAAACAAAAGAAACTCGGGAACTTCCTCTCTTTTCCCTTCTGGCCGACAGGTAACGCAGCTGACCCAGCCTAGGCCTGGCTGAGGTCAGTGGAAAAGAAGTCAAGTCCCAGACGGGAGGGATAAGCAGATGCCTTTAGTTTTAGGCTGAAATCCTCTTGTAAATATATGGAGAGCGATGCTTTTTTCCCTAAAAGGCATGAAGGTATGGGGAGATGAAAATGTTCAAATGGTTGGTATTGAGCAAAGACCTCCATGCTAAAGTCAGCAGATGTTAAAGTAGCTGTGATTCTATGAAAAGTCTGAACAGAGACAGAGAGAAGAGTGATGAAGATCCTGTGCCCCCAGGAACAGAAGAACATCTCTGTTGCTAGAGATGAAGATGATTTTAGAGATAGATAAGAAGAACTTTGCCTTTGAACAGCTCATCTTTAAAACAGTACCTCGTAAGTTGACATGGCACATAACCACAGCTGTGGGAAAAGCTTGTGGAAAATGGGAGCAATTTCAGAATTGCAGATTTCCCTGGGTGGCTGCTCTTCCTGGACATTGAGAGCCAGGAGAGAACTGTTTTCTTGTGGAAAAGTCTCCATAACATTAACAAGAGGGACTTCTCTCCTTAAGGGAACAGGAGAAAAGACTATTCTAGAGGTAGTAAATTGACTCAAAGCTTTGGTTTTGTCTCTTTACATTGTCGGTGGGTAAGAAAAGGCTGTAGGGGGAGGAGAAGTGTTCTGAAGGTTTTGTTCTGATTCTTTCTGACTCTTTCTTTTAGTTACTCCTAATAAGCTTTTCTTCACACCCTTTTAAAGTTTTCAGCCTGCTTTGCCTGTCTCCTAATCCTATCTCAACTAGAAAATGAGTAAATCCATTCTACCGAGTGAACTGGTGATTAACCAGCACTGAACCTAGCACACTAATGGAAACGTTGGCCAGGAAATCATAAATTGGCGAACCAAAACCACTACACAAGGGTGGTGCATCGGCCAGGAGACAGGAGGGGCCAACGGATCACCCCAAGACGCTGGCCACGAATGCCCCCGAGCAGTGTCCCTGAGATGGCTCTGTGCTCTGCCCACGCCACCCCTCATCCACACGGGGAGCGAAGCCCGCCGCAGCCGGGACAGGGACTGCAGCTCCCTGCCGGGGCAATGCAGCTCTCGCCGCCGGCCCCCGCTCTCAGCCCGCTGGCCTCACTCACCCTGAGCGTTGGCCTGGAGCTCTTCCCTCTTCCGCCTCCGGCACCGCCCGACCATGCCTGTGGACACAGAGCCTGTCACGGCCCCAGCGGCACAGCTCCCTGCCAGCGGCGCTGCCGGCGCTGTGGCCACACGGCCCGCTGGCCCGGCAGGGCTCAGCCCGGGCCCTTGCCGCACGCTGCCGCCCCAGGGCACGGCTGCCCGGCCCAGGCGGGGCTCCACGGCGCCGGGCCCGGCTGGCGCTGCCGGGGCAGCAGGCGGGGCTGGGGCCGAGCCGCGGCGGGCCGGGGAGGGAGCCCGGGCTGGTGGCTCACCGATGATCCTGATGGCCGCCTCTCGCAGGGGCTCCTGCGGGCTATCCAGGAACCGCAGGGCCCATTGCATGTGCGCGGACGCTCGGCTCCCGTCCTCTGCCAGCTGGAGAGAGCGGCAGGAGGGAAGGGTTGGCGCGGGCTCAGCCCCTGGGCGGGCGCTGCCTGCGCCCAGCCCCGGCCTCCCCTGCCCGCGCAGCCCTGAGGCGCGGCCAGCAGCCGCTGGCGCCGGGCTCCCGAGGGGAGGGCGCAGAGGGCCGGCTGCTGCCCGGGGAGCCGCGGTGCCGGCCCGCAGCCCCGCCGGGCCGGGGCTCCGTGGGCACCCGGCTCGGGCCCACGGGAGCCTGGGCAAGAGCCCGCGCGGCCTCTGGGTGCAGCAGCGGGCAGGGGCACGGCTGCCAGCCCCGCACACTGAGCACCGCCCTCGGGAGCTTCTCCAGGCTGAGCCCGGGGCTTGCAGGCCCTCCTTACCAGGCACTCATCAATTTTCAATGGCTGCCCCGTTTTCAGCGCCCTCTGGAGATCCGTCTTCTCCAAGAACCCGGCCGCACAATGCAGCGTTTCCCGAGAGGCCTGGAGAGCAGCAGAGACCCAGAGATGGCCCCACAGCCCAGGGCACAGGACCCACATCCCTGTGCCAAGGCCTGGAGGAGGCTGTAGTCCATGAGGTGCCAGGGCAGGAGGCAGCCAAGCCCCCTCCCAGGGATCCACCAGCGATCACACTAAACCTCACCTCTGCCACGCGTCGGTTCTCCTCATGGCAGTGCAAGAAAAGGGGCAGCAGGCTCTGGTTCACAATTCTCTTCAGGGGCTTTTTTCCCTCATCCACTACCAACTCCATCACCTTGCGGAAGAGGTGAATGGAGAGCAGCTGCACTTGGCTTTTGTCCTGGAGGAAAGGAGGAGAAAAACAGCTAAGCCTCAAATATCCAGTCCTCGTGGGCAAAGACCTGAAAATCCAGAGAGCACAAAGTTTCTGGTCAGCAGCAAGTGCCCATGGCTGGGGGCACAGAGCCTTACACTGTCAAAGAGTGGCAGGAATGCCTCAGCCAGCTTTGGGGCAGAAGTGCTAGATATCACGAGATGTTTTTCCTGGAGCATCTTCTTGAACAGAGAGAGGGACATGCTGACCATTTCTCCATCTGCATCACCCAGCAGCTTCAGAAGGCTTTGAGACACGCTGCGTAAAGGTTTGGCCTGTGTGGAACACAAGGCTGTGCTGGAAAACCGCAGACGGCTGCAGCGCCAACACCGCCCTGGCACTGCAACCCCAGCCTGCTGCTGCAGGGCCCAGAGGCCAAAGGCCCGAGCCAGAGCACTGGGGCAGGTGAGGCAGGAGAGCTGGGAGCAGCTGCCTCAGCTCCTGGAGCCCTGCCAGCCCAAGGGGCTGCTTTCCTCAGTGAAGCTTCAGCCGCTGCCCCCTTCTCACCAGCGTGGGATCCTTGCTGACCACCACGAGGCCTCTGAGCGCCAGGCGACGGCGCTCCCTGCACGTGCTCTGCAGTCTACTTGACATGATCTTCACGACAGTGAGAGCACATTTCCTCAAGTCCAGGCACTCGAGGACCTGAAAGGCACAGGGCAGTGACAGGGGAGCCGGCCGGCAGGAGCCCGGAACCGCACAGGGCTGGGCCCAGGCAGCAGCACAGGGCGTGGGCACCGTCCTGGCAGCTGTGGCTGTGACAGGGCAGAGAGCTGGGAGGCAGCTCAGCGAGGCAGCGCTGGCCACCAGGCTCACCTCCACAAGGAATGCCAGCAAGGGCCGATCCCACCTTGGCTTTTCACTGCTGAGCAGCAGGAGAAGGCGATGTGCCACATGGGAGCACATGGGGGTCAAGTAATGACGCAGCTGCCTGGAAGGGGGAAAAAAGGCACCAAGACCTTGAGGTGGGGAGGCAAACCTCTCCCAGGACTGACTCACAGAGGTCTGGTCGTTCCCCAGCATCCCTGGAGGGGATGTGGGTGCTCTGGGAGGTGGCCCCTTCTGGGAACCCTCCTCACCCAGCCTTTTCCAGTCTCCTAGGGCATCCCTCAGTGATGAGGCCCTCTGGTCCATGACCACAGCGACTGTGTGGGGAACAGGGCACAAATGCCAGGGCCACTGGGGAGAAGGGGGTCTCACCTGGCCAGCAGACCCATGGCATAGTGCTGGGTGTCGGCACACAGCAGCGTGTCCCAGCCACACCTGCGCTCCATAGCCACCACTACGTGGTCACACCGCAGTTGGCAGAGCAGAGCCTTCATGGCCTGCACTGCAAACCTGTGGGCAGAACAAAGCCCAGGTCACACTGGGAGCGCTGGCACTGGCCACCAGGGAAGGACAGGAGCACTGGGACCTGTTCAGCTTGCTGGGAAGGCGGTGTTCCTCCTGGCATGCTCTCCAGAAGTTATCAACTTCCTCTGGTGGCATCTGCTGTGTGGTGATGGCAACGTGCAAGAGCAGAGCCGTAAACAGAGGGTAGAAAGCATGACTTGTTGCCTCATGGTACCGAGGCAGGTAGTGGACAATCACCCAGATGACCAGAGTTGCCTGCAAAAGAAGCAGCCCAAGACAGGGCTCAGTGCCAAGGTGTCCATGGGGCAGGGCCCAAGGGCAGACGCAGGAGGAGCAGCAGGCCTGGTACCCCCTGAGCCTGCCCCTAGCCCAGGTTTCAGCCCAGGGCCTGAGACATGGAGAGGACAGAGAGCTGCTGGAGAGGTGACCGAGGGTGAGCATAGGCCCAGAAACTCACAGCCAGAGCTAAAATGTCCTCATTGTCCCCATCAGAGTTGCATGTGCTGTGCACAGGCCAATCCTCCATGACACGAACCAGTGTTGGCAGCACTTTCTCCACTGTTACTCGTGACGAGCCGATGGCTCTCCACATCATTGCAGCAGCTCTGTGGGATCAGATCTCTGGGTCAGGGGTGTCTCGGTCACAGTACCATGCCCTGTGCAGCTGTGGGAGCCCAGGTGACAGAGCCCCGGTTCCCTGAGGAGCAGGGAGGGAGCATTGGCAGCAGACTCAGGAAACAGAGGGGCCCGGGGGTCCTGGACCTCTCTGCCTCTCTGGCAGAGCCCGTTGGAGGGGCTGTGCAGGGCCATGGCCCTAAAGGCTGGTGAGCCCTGAGCTCTCCAGGCACGTGGGCCCTGTACCTGTCACATGTTGGGGCACAGCGCAGGAGGGTCAGCACCACGTCAGCAGGGTGCTCTTCAGCCAGCCTCACAATGCCACTTTGCAGCCTGGCCTCCAAAGTGACATGGGACAGTAGACTCTGGTGAATGGTCCTTACGATGTCTGGCACCTGGAGAAGGCAGGGGGGAGACTTGGAGCACTGTCCAAAGAAACAACCTCCCCAGCTTCCCCAAAAAGTGCTTCCCTTCCTGCTGCACTGTGCTGGCCTCAAAGGCTGAGGGGGCCCAGTGACCATGGCCCAAGAGGACATACGATCCTGGGAGGCCTCCAGGCCAAGCCGCAGGCTGCTTACCTGCTGCTGAGGAGGAACAGCACTCTCCTCAAAAAAATCCTTAGTGGGAGCATGAACCACAATGGTAGTGGTCATGGTGCCAGCGTTTGTGATGTCGTCAGTCTCCATGGTGTTGGTATTTGTGACTGCCACATCCTCAGTCACCGCCTTGTCCGCCTTTGCCCTGTCCCCGTTCATCGAAGCCTCAGAGTCTCGTGGGCGCTCAGCTGAATCTGGGCTGACATCAGGCTCGGCCTGGAGCTCAGTCAGCCCCGAGTCAGGCTCGGCTGGGCCCTCAGCTGCTCTGGTGCCGGCCTTTCTACGTCCGATGTGCAGGAACTTCCGGAACGTCTGCAGGAGGACAAAGGACAGGGAAGCCAGGGTCGCTGCATGGACTGCTCCAAGCGTGGTGGTGCTCAGCTGAGCAGGGACAGCAGGCCCAGCCCAGGCGGGGATGGCTGCAGGTACCTTCAGGGTTTTGCGGAAGCCGCCACGGCCGGGTTCCTGCTCTTGTGTCTTGTCCAGGGCTGCATCTGGCAAAGAGCGAGCGCAGCCAGAGCTGAGGGGCTGCGGGAGAGGCCGGAGAACAGAGCCCAGCCCTGCGCTCCCCAGGCAGGGAGAGCCCCGGGATGCCCCAGGGGATGGAGCACGGCAGTGTGGGGTGTCTGCCCGGCCCCTGTTCCATCCTGTAGATGGGCATGGTTCCCAGGGGATGGGATGGGGCCAAGCTGGCTGCTGCCATTAGCCCTGTGGCCCAGCTGTGCTACTCACCATCGTGCAGTGTCTGGATCTGCTCCGGATCTTCGGGCTGTTGTACAGCTCCAGGGTCTTTCTTGGTTTTCCCCCTGCATGCTTTGAACAAGCCGAGGAATCTGCCTGCCATGTCAGAATCTGGCTTCGGGGGCGCCTTCAAGGGAGATTCCTCAGGATGTTGCCAAGTGAACAATTGCAGTTGTGCCTTCAAGGCACCTGCGACAGAGAAGCCTCAGAGAGGCAGCAGTACAGCAAGTGCTGCACGCTGCTCTTGAGGACTCCTGAAAAAATCCCAGGAGACTCCTGATGAACAGTTCAGGTGACCAAATCCCACGGTCTGGACTTGATGGCACTGGCCGCAGGAATGGGAGATGCCTCCGAGTCACCAAGTCCCACAGTCTGGCCGCGAGGTCAGCTGCAGGAGTAGCGCCTTGGAAAAGCTCCGTGTGGGACAAGACCGAGCGCGCTGTGCGGGGGCTCCTCACGGCACCGCTCTGTCCCGTCCTGTCACGTCGCGTGCTCCAAGCACTGTGGCCTGCTCTTGCCACCACCAGCTCCTATGTCACCAGGTGTCACAAAGGGCCCTTGGACACCCTGTCCCGTTCCATGCCACGGTGACCGTGCTGCACCGTGTCACAAAGGGCCCTTGCACACGCTGCCGCCTGCCCCGGGGCCGCCCCCAGCCCACCCAAAGTGGCCCAGGCTGGAAGGAATCCCTGGCCCCAGGTGTCTAAGCCAGCCCCACGGGAAGGGCTCAGAGCATCAGCAAACGCTGCCCTGCTCTGCGGGCTCAGGGCAGCAGAAGGAGCCCCCAGGGCTGCCGACGCAGCCGCGCTGGGAAGGGCACGGGGCCTTCCAGGGAAGCTGGCACGGCCTCCGTGGGACACGTCCCGGCCGGTGGCCATCCTAAACCCGCGGCTGTGACAGCCACAAGGAACGGGTGGGCCCGGGCACGAATGCTGCTCTGAGCCCTGGGGCCCGGGCAGCGCTGCCATCAGCAGGTGTGGCAGAGTCCCCGCCCAAGCAGACCTGCCAGCCCCTGAGCCCTGGCAGCGCTGGTGCCCGTCTCCTGCCCCAGAGACCCGGGGCGCTTCTGTGCCAGAAGGAGCCAAAGCCCTCTGGGGGCTGGTGAACCTTCCTACAGGGGCTGATGGCAGGAGCACCTGCAGCAACTGCTGGCAACACTTGGTCTCTGTCAGAAGCTCTTACTCCATGCTGGAACGATTTTCTCATTGAAGTCATTTCCTGCAGCACAAACACAAGATTCCCATGAAGACACAGAAAAATCTGGCATTTAAGAATCCTCACTTCAGGAAAGCTTTACTTCTCATTGTTCATCTCAAGTACTTTCAAAATTTGCAAAATTCCCAAATTTATTGAGATGGCCTGAGAATGTGACTGGTTTACAAGTTTGAATCCGATCTTAAAGCAGCAACTCATTTGCCTTATCGCCGTTGAATATCACTTTACAAAACATAAGACTGCAGAGAAGCAAAAAGAAGGCCATTCTTTGATTTGCAAATGGATTTCATTGAAGGGATTATAATCTCTTAGTTCTCTTAAAGAATAAAAACTCTCGAGGAATGAAAAACCACTCAGTGTTACAAGAGTAAACCAAACAAAAGTGTAGATGGCAACAGGGCTGATCCTCCCCCAGTAGAGATATCTAAGTGGCCAATAAAGTACAGCTCTCCCCTCTTGTTCCCTGCAGGGGAAACAGGGCCATGAAGAGAAATAGTCACAGATATTCTTTCTGCCCTCCATAGCCAAAGCGGTGCCAAAGCACAGATGCTGCCTTCAACTGACTCAAATTCCAGTCCAGGCCTCTCACCTTCCAGACAACTCCTTCCCCAGCACACCCCCCAACACCAACCGCCCCAAACACCCCGCCAGGACCCTCAACACCCCCGCCAGGACCCCCAGCTCTCCCCATCCCTCTGCAGAACTTTCCCACCCTCCAGCAGACCCCCTGGTTCCCTGCACGTGCCGTGGGATGGCACTCAGGAGGATCTGCTCCCAGGCCTTCCCCGGCAGCAAGCTCAGGCTGCCAGGCCTGTGCTCCCTGGATCATCCTTCCCAGCGAGCCTTCCTGAGCTCGGCTCTTCCACTGGCACATCTGCGCTCAGCTCGCACTTCCCCACTCAACCAGGGCTGCTGGCAAAGGATGCAGAGCAGCCTGGCAAGCTCTTTCTCCAGCTCCCTCTTTACTCTTGGGGCAGGTAGAACATTCCACAGGAAAGCAGCTGGTGCCACAAGGAGTAGGTGGCATCAGGCAGCTTTGGGGAGGCCCCTCAGGACTGCTGTATCCTCAGGGAACACCGCTGACCATCCCCTGTGTGTATCTGCAAAAGCTTCAAATCAGCTGCCTCAGCTTCCAGGGCCTCTCCTGGCCAGCATCCTGACGGGGATGCAGGGCTGCTGCGAGGCACTGCTGGCACCCAGCGGGACAGGACCGGCTGTCTCGTGTCCACGTGGCACCCCTGACACAGCCAGGGCCATCCCAAAACCAGACAAAGGCACGCTCACGTGTCAGCAGAGAGGAGCAAGGAGCACTGGGCTCCTCTCAGGGTATCCAAGCTCTAGTGGGAGGGGCAGGCAGGCCACCCACATTCAGGCCATCCCCTGCATCAAAAGCACAGGCATTTTTCCTTGTCTGCCCTCCATGCCAAAACCAGGCCTGCATCTCCTCCTCTGGAGTGGAGTTTTTCCAGTTACAACACCATCCCACACTCGGTCAGTGCGTGAGATGGGGCCGCAATGACTTGTGATACCGCCTCCATGCCAAACACAGCTCCATTCACAGAATCACAGAATCACAGAATTTCTAGGTTGGAAGGGACCTTTAAGATCATCGAGTCCAACCCATGTTCTAACAGTTCAACTAGGTCATGGCACTAAGTGCCACATCCAGTCTTTTTTTGAACACATCCAGGGATGGTGACTCCACCACCTCCCTGGGCAGATGATTCCAGTATTTGATCACTCTTTCTGTGAAAAACTTCCTCCTTAATTCTAGCCGGTATCTCCCTTGGCGCAGCTTGAGACTGCGTCCTCTTGTTCTCTCTGTTGTTGCCCGGAGAAAGAGACTGACCCCCAGCTCACCACAGCCACCCTTCAGGAAGTTGAAGAGAGTGATAAGGTCACCTCTGAGTCTCCTTTTCTCCAGGCTAAACAATCCCAGCTTTCTCAGTCGCTCTTCATACGGCTTGTGTTCCAAGCCCCTCACCAGCCTTGTTGCTCTCCTTTGGACACGCTCAAGCATCTCAATGTCCCTCCTAAACTGAGGGGCCCAGAATTGGACACAATACTCAAGGTGTGGCCTCACCAGTGCCGAGTACAGGGGAAGAATGACCTCCCTGCTCCTGCTGGCCACACTATTCCTGATACTGGCCAGGATGCCATTGGCCTTCTTGGCCACCTGGGCACACTGTTGGCTCATGTTCCGCCGACTGTCAACTAGCACCCCCAGGTCCCTTTCCACCTGAGCACTGTCCAGCCACACCGTCCCCAGCCTATAACGTTGCAGGGGGTTATGGTGGCCAAAGTGCAGGACTCGGCACTTGGACTTATTGAACTTCATCCCATTAGATTGTGCCCATCCATCCAACCGTTCCAAGTCCCTCTGCAAAGCCCTCCGTTTCTCTAACAGTTCGACACATGCTACCAGCTTAGTGTCGTCTGCAAATATGCTAATGAAAGATTCTAAACCCTCGTCCATATCATCAATAAAAATATTAAACAGAACTGGTCCCAGCACAGACCCTTGAGGGACACCACTGGTGACTGGCCGCCAGCTGGATGTAGCACCATTCACCACCACTCTCTGGGCCCGGCCATCCAGCCAGTTCCTGACCCAGCACAGAGTGTTCCTATCTAAGTCACGGGCTGCCAGCTTATCTAGGAGTATGCTGTGGGAGACAGTGTCAAAGGCCTTGCTGAAATCCAAATAAACAACATCTACAGCCTTCCCTGCATCTACTAGGCGGGTTACTTGGTCATAAAAGGTGACCAGGTTGGTTAAACATGACCTACCCTTCCTAAACCCATGTTGACTGGGTCTGATACCCTGGCCATCCTGTAAATTCTGCATGATGGCCCTTAATATAAACTGTTCCATTATCTTGCCAGGTACTGAGGTCAGGCTGACTGGTCTATAATTACCAGGATCCTCCTTTGCACCCTTTTTGTGAATGGGTGTCACGTGGGCCAGCTTCCAGTCATCCGGAACCTCAACAGTGAGCCAGGACTGTTGGTAAATGATGGAGAGTGGCTTTGCAAGCTCATCTGCCAGCTCTCTCATTACCCTGGGGTGGATCCCGTCAGGTCCCATAGATTTATGAACATCCAAGCATTTCAATAGTTCTTTGACTGTCTCCTCTTGGATAATTGGGGGACCATTCTGCTCCCTGACACCATGAATCAACCCAGACAGACAAGTGTCTTGAAGGCAAGTCATCTTCCCACCAAAAACTGAGGCAAAGTAGGCATTAAGCACTTCTGCCTTCTCCTCATCTGTAGATACTAAGTTCCCTCCCTTATCCAATAAAGAACTAAGGCTGGTCTTACCCTTCCTTCTACCATTAATGTATTTGTAAAAACATTTTTTATTGTCCTTTACAGAAGTCGCCATTCTAAGTTCAAACTGAGCTTTGGCCTCCCTAATTTTTTTCCTGCACTCTAGCAGCACTCTTGAATACTTCCTTAGAGACCTGTCCCTTCTTGCAAAGCTGATACATCCTCTTTTTATTTCTCAGTTCCTCCAAAGCCTCTTTGCCCAGCCAGGCTGGACGTTTGCCCCGTTGGCTTGTCTTTCGGCACACAGGGACAGTCTGTTCCTGTGCCCTCAAGATCTCTGTTTTGAGGCATGCCCACCCTTCCTGAACTCCTTTGTTTTTAAGGGCTGCCTCCCAAGGGACACTCTGAATAAGTCTCCTAAACAGGCCAAAGTCTGCCCTTCGGAAGTCCAATGCAAGTGTCTTACTGGTGCTCCTCCTGACTTTACCAAATATTGAGAACTCTATGATTTCATGATCACTCTGCCCCAAGCGACCTCCAACCACCACATCTCCCACCAGCCCATCTCTATTTGCAAACAGCAGGTCTAACATAGTCCCTCCCCTGGTGGGTTCACCCACCAGTTGCGACAAAAAGTTGTCCTCCATACACTCTAAGAATTTTCTGGACTGCCTCTTTACTGCTGTATCAAGTTCCCAACAGATGTCTGGTAGGTTGAAGTCACCCACAAGAACAAGGGCTGATGATCCTGAAACATTACCTAGCTGCTTATAGAATAATTCATCTACCTCTTCTTCCTGGTTGGGTGGACGATAACAGACTCCCAGTAGGGTGTCAGCCTTGTTGGCCTTCCCCTTAATTCTTACCCATAGGCATTCAACTCCATCTTCCTTAGTTTCAATTTCTATGGCATCAAAAGTCTGCTTAATATAAAGGGCCACCCCTCCACCTCTTCTTCCTTTCCTGTCTCTTCGGAACAGCTTGGAGCCATCCAATACAGCGCTCCAGCCATGTGAGTCATTGTGCACTGTTCCTCTTTGACAGGCTCACTTCCCATTGATTGACCAATCCATTGACTCTCTTAAGGGTCAAATTCCCACCAGTGAATCCAGAAGGTTTCCTTCCTTGTCTGCTCTCCACTATCTTGTGGATGTGCACAGCTGCGGACCAGATATGGCAGGGTCTTAGACAGGACTCTGGTCCTGGCCTTCGTGTGCTCAGCAAGATCTGGAACTGCACAGTGCTGTGGAACTGCACCTTCAGCACGGGGACCTTCCCAGCCTGACCTGCCCTCGTTCCTCCGTGTCTGTGCACAAAACACGGCGTGGGAAGAGAACGGCAGCAGTGTGTGCCAGGGCCCAGGATTTGCTTCAGCTCCACAGAGATGCAGGCAATGTGAAGAAGCCAAACTGTTTATTAATAGAAGGCCAAGCAAAGGGTTGAGCTGGGAAGGAAGAAAAAGGAATGGGCAGGGTATCAGGGCTGCAGGGAGGGAGCCATCTACAGGCAGGGGGAAGGCAGGAGCTCCGGGAGCTTTCCACAGGCTCAGCTGTGCCAATCATCAGCTGTGCCTGGAGCTCCGGTGGCAGTGGGAGATGGTGTCCTCTTCAGTGCCTCCTGCTGCTGTTCTTGGGACACTGGTTCAGCACATCCTGAAGATGCACCTAGTTCTTCAGCTCTTCTGGCAAATTGGGTGTGAATGTTCAGGTTACAGGGGCATGGACTAGTGTCTTCCCTTGGGACTTAATTGGCTGGAAGAGAGGGGAAGAGAGCCACAGTCAGCGCCCACATCGGCAGGAATCCTTGGAGAGGCTCCTGCCAAGGTGTGCTGGTTTGTGCATCACGGATATGATGTTTTGGGAGAGGCTGCTGGCGGGTTCCTCCCTGTCTGGTAGGAAACCAATCAAGGGCTGGCTTTGGGAATTGATAATCTGGAAAGCTGTACACAAAAGCCTCTGTGAAAAACAGAGGCATGTTAAAAACAAAAGAAACTCGGGAACTTCCTCTCTTTTCCCTTCTGGCCGACAGGTAACGCAGCTGACCCAGCCTAGGCCTGGCTGAGGTCAGTGGAAAAGAAGTCAAGTCCCAGACGGGAGGGATAAGCAGATGCCTTTAGTTTTAGGCTGAAATCCTCTTGTAAATATATGGAGAGCGATGCTTTTTTCCCTAAAAGGCATGAAGGTATGGGGAGATGAAAATGTTCAAATGGTTGGTATTGAGCAAAGACCTCCATGCTAAAGTCAGCAGATGTTAAAGTAGCTGTGATTCTATGAAAAGTCTGAACAGAGACAGAGAGAAGAGTGATGAAGATCCTGTGCCCCCAGGAACAGAAGAAGATCTCTGTTGCTAGAGATGAAGATGATTTTAGAGATAGATAAGAAGAACTTTGCCTTTGAACAGCTCATCTTTAAAACAGTACCTCGTAAGTTGACATGGCACATAACCACAGCTGTGGGAAAAGCTTGTGGAAAATGGGAGCAATTTCAGAATTGCAGATTTCCCTGGGTGGCTGCTCTTCCTGGACATTGAGAGCCAGGAGAGAACTGTTTTCTTGTGGAAAAGTCTCCATAACATTAACAAGAGGGACTTCTCTCCTTAAGGGAACAGGAGAAAAGACTATTCTAGAGGTAGTAAATTGACTCAAAGCTTTGGCTTTGTCTCTTTACATTGTCGGTGGGTAAGAAAAGGCTGTAGGGGGAGGAGAAGTGTTCTGAAGGTTTTGTTCTGATTCTTTCTGACTCTTTCTTTTAGTTACTCCTAATAAGCTTTTCTTCACACCCTTTTAAAGTTTTCAGCCTGCTTTGCCTGTCTCCTAATCCTATCTCAACTAGAAAATGAGTAAATCCATTCTACCGAGTGAACTGGTGATTAACCAGCACTGAACCTAGCACACTAATGGAAACGTTGGCCAGGAAATCATAAATTGGCGAACCAAAACCACTACACAAGGGTGGTGCATCGGCCAGGAGACAGGAGGGGCCAACGGATCACCCCAAGACGCTGGCCACGAATGCCCCCGAGCAGTGTCCCTGAGATGGCTCTGTGCTCTGCCCACGCCACCCCTCATCCACACGGGGAGCGAAGCCCGCCGCAGCCGGGACAGGGACTGCAGCTCCCTGCCGGGGCAATGCAGCTCTCGCCGCCGGCCCCCGCTCTCAGCCCGCTGGCCTCACTCACCCTGAGCGTTGGCCTGGAGCTCTTCCCTCTTCCGCCTCCGGCACCGCCCGACCATGCCTGTGGACACAGAGCCTGTCACGGCCCCAGCGGCACAGCTCCCTGCCAGCGGCGCTGCCGGCGCTGTGGCCACACGGCCCGCTGGCCCGGCAGGGCTCAGCCCGGGCCCTTGCCGCACGCTGCCGCCCCAGGGCACGGCTGCCCGGCCCAGGCGGGGCTCCACGGCGCCGGGCCCGGCTGGCGCTGCCGGGGCAGCAGGCGGGGCTGGGGCCGAGCCGCGGCGGGCCGGGGAGGGAGCCCGGGCTGGTGGCTCACCGATGATCCTGATGGCCGCCTCTCGCAGGGGCTCCTGCGGGCTATCCAGGAACCGCAGGGCCCATTGCATGTGCGCGGACGCTCGGCTCCCGTCCTCTGCCAGCTGGAGAGAGCGGCAGGAGGGAAGGGTTGGCGCGGGCTCAGCCCCTGGGCGGGCGCTGCCTGCGCCCAGCCCCGGCCTCCCCTGCCCGCGCAGCCCTGAGGCGCGGCCAGCAGCCGCTGGCGCCGGGCTCCCGAGGGGAGGGCGCAGAGGGCCGGCTGCTGCCCGGGGAGCCGCGGTGCCGGCCCGCAGCCCCGCCGGGCCGGGGCTCCGTGGGCACCCGGCTCGGGCCCACGGGAGCCTGGGCAAGAGCCCGCGCGGCCTCTGGGTGCAGCAGCGGGCAGGGGCACGGCTGCCAGCCCCGCACACTGAGCACCGCCCTCGGGAGCTTCTCCAGGCTGAGCCCGGGGCTTGCAGGCCCTCCTTACCAGGCACTCATCAATTTTCAATGGCTGCCCCGTTTTCAGCGCCCTCTGGAGATCCGTCTTCTCCAAGAACCCGGCCGCACAATGCAGCGTTTCCCGAGAGGCCTGGAGAGCAGCAGAGACCCAGAGATGGCCCCACAGCCCAGGGCACAGGACCCACATCCCTGTGCCAAGGCCTGGAGGAGGCTGTAGTCCATGAGGTGCCAGGGCAGGAGGCAGCCAAGCCCCCTCCCAGGGATCCACCAGCGATCACACTAAACCTCACCTCTGCCACGCGTCGGTTCTCCTCATGGCAGTGCAAGAAAAGGGGCAGCAGGCTCTGGTTCACAATTCTCTTCAGGGGCTTTTTTCCCTCATCCACTACCAACTCCATCACCTTGCGGAAGAGGTGAATGGAGAGCAGCTGCACTTGGCTTTTGTCCTGGAGGAAAGGAGGAGAAAAACAGCTAAGCCTCAAATATCCAGTCCTCGTGGGCAAAGACCTGAAAATCCAGAGAGCACAAAGTTTCTGGTCAGCAGCAAGTGCCCATGGCTGGGGGCACAGAGCCTTACACTGTCAAAGAGTGGCAGGAATGCCTCAGCCAGCTTTGGGGCAGAAGTGCTAGATATCACGAGATGTTTTTCCTGGAGCATCTTCTTGAACAGAGAGAGGGACATGCTGACCATTTCTCCATCTGCATCACCCAGCAGCTTCAGAAGGCTTTGAGACACGCTGCGTAAAGGTTTGGCCTGTGTGGAACACAAGGCTGTGCTGGAAAACCGCAGACGGCTGCAGCGCCAACACCGCCCTGGCACTGCAACCCCAGCCTGCTGCTGGGTTGCACTCGGGCCCAGAGGCCAAAGGCCCGAGCCAGAGCACTGGGGCAGGTGAGGCAGGAGAGCTGGGAGCAGCTGCCTCAGCTCCTGGAGCCCTGCCAGCCCAAGGGGCTGCTTTCCTCAGTGAAGCTTCAGCCGCTGCCCCCTTCTCACCAGCGTGGGATCCTTGCTGACCACCACGAGGCCTCTGAGCGCCAGGCGACGGCGCTCCCTGCACGTGCTCTGCAGTCTACTTGACATGATCTTCACGACAGTGAGAGCACATTTCCTCAAGTCCAGGCACTCGAGGACCTGAAAGGCACAGGGCAGTGACAGGGGAGCCGGCCGGCAGGAGCCCGGAACCGCACAGGGCTGGGCCCAGGCAGCAGCACAGGGCGTGGGCACCGTCCTGGCAGCTGTGGCTGTGACAGGGCAGAGAGCTGGGAGGCAGCTCAGCGAGGCAGCGCTGGCCACCAGGCTCACCTCCACAAGGAATGCCAGCAAGGGCAGATCCCACCTTGGCTTTTCACTGCTGAGCAGCAGGAGAAGGCGATGTGCCACATGGGAGCACATGGGGGTCAAGTAATGACGCAGCTGCCTGGAAGGGGGAAAAAAGGCACCAAGACCTTGAGGTGGGGAGGCAAACCTCTCCCAGGACTGACTCACAGAGGTCTGGTCGTTCCCCAGCATCCCTGGAGGGGATGTGGGTGCTCTGGGAGGTGGCCCCTTCTGGGAACCCTCCTCACCCAGCCTTTTCCAGTCTCCTAGGGCATCCCTCAGTGATGAGGCCCTCTGGTCCATGACCACAGCGACTGTGTGGGGAACAGGGCACAAATGCCAGGGCCACTGGGGAGAAGGGGGTCTCACCTGGCCAGCAGACCCATGGCATAGTGCTGGGTGTCGGCACACAGCAGCGTGTCCCAGCCACACCTGCGCTCCATAGCCACCACTACGTGGTCACACCGCAGTTGGCAGAGCAGAGCCTTCATGGCCTGCACTGCAAACCTGTGGGCAGAACAAAGCCCAGGTCACACTGGGAGCGCTGGCACTGGCCACCAGGGAAGGACAGGAGCACTGGGACCTGTTCAGCTTGCTGGGAAGGCGGTGTTCCTCCTGGCATGCTCTCCAGAAGTTATCAACTTCCTCTGGTGGCATCTGCTGTGTGGTGATGGCAACGTGCAAGAGCAGAGCCGTAAACAGAGGGTAGAAAGCATGACTTGTTGCCTCATGGTACCGAGGCAGGTAGTGGACAATCACCCAGATGACCAGAGTTGCCTGCAAAAGAAGCAGCCCAAGACAGGGCTCAGTGCCAAGGTGTCCATGGGGCAGGGCCCAAGGGCAGACGCAGGAGGAGCAGCAGGCCTGGTACCCCCTGAGCCTGCCCCTAGCCCAGGTTTCAGCCCAGGGCCTGAGACATGGAGAGGACAGAGAGCTGCTGGAGAGGTGACCGAGGGTGAGCATAGGCCCAGAAACTCACAGCCAGAGCTAAAATGTCCTCATTGTCCCCATCAGAGTTGCATGTGCTGTGCACAGGCCAATCCTCCATGACACGAACCAGTGTTGGCAGCACTTTCTCCACTGTTACTCGTGACGAGCCGATGGCTCTCCACATCATTGCAGCAGCTCTGTGGGATCAGATCTCTGGGTCAGGGGTGTCTCGGTCACAGTACCATGCCCTGTGCAGCTGTGGGAGCCCAGGTGACAGAGCCCCGGTTCCCTGAGGAGCAGGGAGGGAGCATTGGCAGCAGACTCAGGAAACAGAGGGGCCCGGGGGTCCTGGACCTCTCTGCCTCTCTGGCAGAGCCCGTTGGAGGGGCTGTGCAGGGCCATGGCCCTAAAGGCTGGTGAGCCCTGAGCTCTCCAGGCACGTGGGCCCTGTACCTGTCACATGTTGGGGCACAGCGCAGGAGGGTCAGCACCACGTCAGCAGGGTGCTCTTCAGCCAGCCTCACAATGCCACTTTGCAGCCTGGCCTCCAAAGTGACATGGGACAGTAGACTCTGGTGAATGGTCCTTACGATGTCTGGCACCTGGAGAAGGCAGGGGGGAGACTTGGAGCACTGTCCAAAGAAACAACCTCCCCAGCTTCCCCAAAAAGTGCTTCCCTTCCTGCTGCACTGTGCTGGCCTCAAAGGCTGAGGGGGCCCAGTGACCATGGCCCAAGAGGACATACGATCCTGGGAGGCCTCCAGGCCAAGCCGCAGGCTGCTTACCTGCTGCTGAGGAGGAACAGCACTCTCCTCAAAAAAATCCTTAGTGGGAGCATGAACCACAATGGTAGTGGTCATGGTGCCAGCGTTTGTGATGTCGTCAGTCTCCATGGTGTTGGTATTTGTGACTGCCACATCCTCAGTCACCGCCTTGTCCGCCTTTGCCCTGTCCCCGTTCATCGAAGCCTCAGAGTCTCGTGGGCGCTCAGCTGAATCTGGGCTGACATCAGGCTCGGCCTGGAGCTCAGTCAGCCCCGAGTCAGGCTCGGCTGGGCCCTCAGCTGCTCTGGTGCCGGCCTTTCTACGTCCGATGTGCAGGAACTTCCGGAACGTCTGCAGGAGGACAAAGGACAGGGAAGCCAGGGTCGCTGCATGGACTGCTCCAAGCGTGGTGGTGCTCAGCTGAGCAGGGACAGCAGGCCCAGCCCAGGCGGGGATGGCTGCAGGTACCTTCAGGGTTTTGCGGAAGCCGCCACGGCCGGGTTCCTGCTCTTGTGTCTTGTCCAGGGCTGCATCTGGCAAAGAGCGAGCGCAGCCAGAGCTGAGGGGCTGCGGGAGAGGCCGGAGAACAGAGCCCAGCCCTGCGCTCCCCAGGCAGGGAGAGCCCCGGGATGCCCCAGGGGATGGAGCACGGCAGTGTGGGGTGTCTGCCCGGCCCCTGTTCCATCCTGTAGATGGGCATGGTTCCCAGGGGATGGGATGGGGCCAAGCTGGCTGCTGCCATTAGCCCTGTGGCCCAGCTGTGCTACTCACCATCGTGCAGTGTCTGGATCTGCTCCGGATCTTCGGGCTGTTGTACAGCTCCAGGGTCTTTCTTGGTTTTCCCCCTGCATGCTTTGAACAAGCCGAGGAATCTGCCTGCCATGTCAGAATCTGGCTTCGGGGGCGCCTTCAAGGGAGATTCCTCAGGATGTTGCCAAGTGAACAATTGCAGTTGTGCCTTCAAGGCACCTGCGACAGAGAAGCCTCAGAGAGGCAGCAGTACAGCAAGTGCTGCACGCTGCTCTTGAGGACTCCTGAAAAAATCCCAGGAGACTCCTGATGAACAGTTCAGGTGACCAAATCCCACGGTCTGGACTTGATGGCACTGGCCGCAGGAATGGGAGATGCCTCCGAGTCACCAAGTCCCACAGTCTGGCCGCGAGGTCAGCTGCAGGAGTAGCGCCTTGGAAAAGCTCCGTGTGGGACAAGACCGAGCGCGCTGTGCGGGGGCTCCTCACGGCACCGCTCTGTCCCGTCCTGTCACGTCGCGTGCTCCAAGCACTGTGGCCTGCTCTTGCCACCACCAGCTCCTATGTCACCAGGTGTCACAAAGGGCCCTTGGACACCCTGTCCCGTTCCATGCCACGGTGACCGTGCTGCACCGTGTCACAAAGGGCCCTTGGACACGCTGCCGCCTGCCCCGGGGCCGCCCCCAGCCCACCCAAAGTGGCCCAGGCTGGAAGGAATCCCTGGCCCCAGGTGTCTAAGCCAGCCCCACGGGAAGGGCTCAGAGCATCAGCAAACGCTGCCCTGCTCTGCGGGCTCAGGGCAGCAGAAGGAGCCCCCAGGGCTGCCGACGCAGCCGCGCTGGGAAGGGCACGGGGCCTTCCAGGGAAGCTGGCACGGCCTCCGTGGGACACGTCCCGGCCGGTGGCCATCCTAAACCCGCGGCTGTGACAGCCACAAGGAACGGGTGGGCCCGGGCACGAATGCTGCTCTGAGCCCTGGGGCCCGGGCAGCGCTGCCATCAGCAGGTGTGGCAGAGTCCCCGCCCAAGCAGACCTGCCAGCCCCTGAGCCCTGGCAGCGCTGGTGCCCGTCTCCTGCCCCAGAGACCCGGGGCGCTTCTGTGCCAGAAGGAGCCAAAGCCCTCTGGGGGCTGGTGAACCTTCCTACAGGGGCTGATGGCAGGAGCACCTGCAGCAACTGCTGGCAACACTTGGTCTCTGTCAGAAGCTCTTACTCCATGCTGGAACGATTTTCTCATTGAAGTCATTTCCTGCAGCACAAACACAAGATTCCCATGAAGACACAGAAAAATCTGGCATTTAAGAATCCTCACTTCAGGAAAGCTTTACTTCTCATTGTTCATCTCAAGTACTTTCAAAATTTGCAAAATTCCCAAATTTATTGAGATGGCCTGAGAATGTGACTGGTTTACAAGTTTGAATCCGATCTTAAAGCAGCAACTCATTTGCCTTATCGCCGTTGAATATCACTTTACAAAACATAAGACTGCAGAGAAGCAAAAAGAAGGCCATTCTTTGATTTGCAAATGGATTTCATTGAAGGGATTATAATCTCTTAGTTCTCTTAAAGAATAAAAACTCTCGAGGAATGAAAAACCACTCAGTGTTACAAGAGTAAACCAAACAAAAGTGTAGATGGCAACAGGGCTGATCCTCCCCCAGTAGAGATATCTAAGTGGCCAATAAAGTACAGCTCTCCCCTCTTGTTCCCTGCAGGGGAAACAGGGCCATGAAGAGAAATAGTCACAGATATTCTTTCTGCCCTCCATAGCCAAAGCGGTGCCAAAGCACAGATGCTGCCTTCAACTGACTCAAATTCCAGTCCAGGCCTCTCACCTTCCAGACAACTCCTTCCCCAGCACACCCCCCAACACCAACCGCCCCAAACACCCCGCCAGGACCCTCAACACCCCCGCCAGGACCCCCAGCTCTCCCCATCCCTCTGCAGAACTTTCCCACCCTCCAGCAGACCCCCTGGTTCCCTGCACGTGCCGTGGGATGGCACTCAGGAGGATCTGCTCCCAGGCCTTCCCCGGCAGCAAGCTCAGGCTGCCAGGCCTGTGCTCCCTGGATCATCCTTCCCAGCGA
Source organism: Fringilla coelebs (assembly GCF_963513975.1). Taxonomy (NCBI): domain Eukaryota; kingdom Metazoa; phylum Chordata; class Aves; order Passeriformes; family Fringillidae; genus Fringilla; species Fringilla coelebs. The sequence continues at coordinate 64,598 of NW_028167564.1, forward strand.
GCCTTCCTGAGCTCGGCTCTTCCACTGGCACATCTGCGCTCAGCTCGCACTTCCCCACTCAACCAGGGCTGCTGGCAAAGGATGCAGAGCAGCCTGGCAAGCTCTTTCTCCAGCTCCCTCTTTACTCTTGGGGGAGGTAGAACATTCCACAGGAAAGCAGCTGGTGCCACAAGGAGTAGGTGGCATCAGGCAGCTTTGGGGAGGCCCCTCAGGACTGCTGTATCCTCAGGGAACACCGCTGACCATCCCCTGTGTGTATCTGCAAAAGCTTCAAATCAGCTGCCTCAGCTTCCAGGGCCTCTCCTGGCCAGCATCCTGACGGGGATGCAGGGCTGCTGCGAGGCACTGCTGGCACCCAGCGGGACAGGACCGGCTGTCTCGTGTCCACGTGGCACCCCTGACACAGCCAGGGCCATCCCAAAACCAGACAAAGGCACGCTCACGTGTCAGCAGAGAGGAGCAAGGAGCACTGGGCTCCTCTCAGGGTATCCAAGCTCTAGTGGGAGGGGCAGGCAGGCCACCCACATTCAGGCCATCCCCTGCATCAAAAGCACAGGCATTTTTCCTTGTCTGCCCTCCATGCCAAAACCAGGCCTGCATCTCCTCCTCTGGAGTGGAGTTTTTCCAGTTACAACACCATCCCACACTCGGTCAGTGCGTGAGATGGGGCCGCAATGACTTGTGATACCGCCTCCATGCCAAACACAGCTCCATTCACAGAATCACAGAATCACAGAATTTCTAGGTTGGAAGGGACCTTTAAGATCATCGAGTCCAACCCATGTTCTAACAGTTCAACTAGGTCATGGCACTAAGTGCCACATCCAGTCTTTTTTTGAACACATCCAGGGATGGTGACTCCACCACCTCCCTGGGCAGATGATTCCAGTATTTGATCACTCTTTCTGTGAAAAACTTCCTCCTTAATTCTAGCCGGTATCTCCCTTGGCGCAGCTTGAGACTGCGTCCTCTTGTTCTCTCTGTTGTTGCCCGGAGAAAGAGACTGACCCCCAGCTCACCACAGCCACCCTTCAGGAAGTTGAAGAGAGTGATAAGGTCACCTCTGAGTCTCCTTTTCTCCAGGCTAAACAATCCCAGCTTTCTCAGTCGCTCTTCATACGGCTTGTGTTCCAAGCCCCTCACCAGCCTTGTTGCTCTCCTTTGGACACGCTCAAGCATCTCAATGTCCCTCCTAAACTGAGGGGCCCAGAATTGGACACAATACTCAAGGTGTGGCCTCACCAGTGCCGAGTACAGGGGAAGAATGACCTCCCTGCTCCTGCTGGCCACACTATTCCTGATACTGGCCAGGATGCCATTGGCCTTCTTGGCCACCTGGGCACACTGTTGGCTCATGTTCCGCCGACTGTCAACTAGCACCCCCAGGTCCCTTTCCACCTGAGCACTGTCCAGCCACACCGTCCCCAGCCTATAACGTTGCAGGGGGTTATGGTGGCCAAAGTGCAGGACTCGGCACTTGGACTTATTGAACTTCATCCCATTAGATTGTGCCCATCCATCCAACCGTTCCAAGTCCCTCTGCAAAGCCCTCCGTTCCTCTAACAGTTCGACACATGCTACCAGCTTAGTGTCGTCTGCAAATATGCTAATGAAAGATTCTAAACCCTCGTCCATATCATCAATAAAAATATTAAACAGAACTGGTCCCAGCACAGACCCTTGAGGGACACCACTGGTGACTGGCCGCCAGCTGGATGTAGCACCATTCACCACCACTCTCTGGGCCCGGCCATCCAGCCAGTTCCTGACCCAGCACAGAGTGTTCCTATCTAAGTCACGGGCTGCCAGCTTATCTAGGAGTATGCTGTGGGAGACAGTGTCAAAGGCCTTGCTGAAATCCAAATAAACAACATCTACAGCCTTCCCTGCATCTACTAGGCGGGTTACTTGGTCATAAAAGGTGACCAGGTTGGTTAAACATGACCTACCCTTCCTAAACCCATGTTGACTGGGTCTGATACCCTGGCCATCCTGTAAATTCTGCATGATGGCCCTTAATATAAACTGTTCCATTATCTTGCCAGGTACTGAGGTCAGGCTGACTGGTCTATAATTACCAGGATCCTCCTTTGCACCCTTTTTGTGAATGGGTGTCACGTGGGCCAGCTTCCAGTCATCCGGAACCTCAACAGTGAGCCAGGACTGTTGGTAAATGATGGAGAGTGGCTTTGCAAGCTCATCTGCCAGCTCTCTCATTACCCTGGGGTGGATCCCGTCAGGTCCCATAGATTTATGAACATCCAAGCATTTCAATAGTTCTTTGACTGTCTCCTCTTGGATAATTGGGGGACCATTCTGCTCCCTGACACCATGAATCAACCCCAGACAGACAAGTGTCTTGAAGGCAAGTCATCTTCCCACCAAAAACTGAGGCAAAGTAGGCATTAAGCACTTCTGCCTTCTCCTCATCTGTAGATACTAAGTTCCCTCCCTTATCCAATAAAGAACTAAGGCTGGTCTTACCCTTCCTTCTACCATTAATGTATTTGTAAAAACATTTTTTATTGTCCTTTACAGAAGTCGCCATTCTAAGTTCAAACTGAGCTTTGGCCTCCCTAATTTTTTTCCTGCACTCTAGCAGCACTCTTGAATACTTCCTTAGAGACCTGTCCCTTCTTGCAAAGCTGATACATCCTCTTTTTATTTCTCAGTTCCTCCAAAGCCTCTTTGCCCAGCCAGGCTGGACGTTTGCCCCGTTGGCTTGTCTTTCGGCACACAGGGACAGTCTGTTCCTGTGCCCTCAAGATCTCTGTTTTGAGGCATGCCCACCCTTCCTGAACTCCTTTGTTTTTAAGGGCTGCCTCCCAAGGGACACTCTGAATAAGTCTCCTAAACAGGCCAAAGTCTGCCCTTCGGAAGTCCAATGCAAGTGTCTTACTGGTGCTCCTCCTGACTTTACCAAATATTGAGAACTCTATGATTTCATGATCACTCTGCCCCAAGCGACCTCCAACCACCACATCTCCCACCAGCCCATCTCTATTTGCAAACAGCAGGTCTAACATAGTCCCTCCCCTGGTGGGTTCACCCACCAGTTGCGACAAAAAGTTGTCCTCCATACACTCTAAGAATTTTCTGGACTGCCTCTTTACTGCTGTATCAAGTTCCCAACAGATGTCTGGTAGGTTGAAGTCACCCACAAGAACAAGGGCTGATGATCCTGAAACATTACCTAGCTGCTTATAGAATAATTCATCTACCTCTTCTTCCTGGTTGGGTGGACGATAACAGACTCCCAGTAGGGTGTCAGCCTTGTTGGCCTTCCCCTTAATTCTTACCCATAGGCATTCAACTCCATCTTCCTTAGTTTCAATTTCTATGGCATCAAAAGTCTGCTTAATATAAAGGGCCACCCCTCCACCTCTTCTTCCTTTCCTGTCTCTTCGGAACAGCTTGGAGCCATCCAATACAGCGCTCCAGCCATGTGAGTCATTGTGCACTGTTCCTCTTTGACAGGCTCACTTCCCATTGATTGACCAATCCATTGACTCTCTTAAGGGTCAAATTCCCACCAGTGAATCCAGAAGGTTTCCTTCCTTGTCTGCTCTCCACTATCTTGTGGATGTGCACAGCTGCGGACCAGATATGGCAGGGTCTTAGACAGGACTCTGGTCCTGGCCTTCGTGTGCTCAGCAAGATCTGGAACTGCACAGTGCTGTGGAACTGCACCTTCAGCACGGGCACCTTCCCAGCCTGACCTGCCCTCGTTCCTCCGTGTCTGTGCACAAAACACGGCGTGGGAAGAGAACGGCAGCAGTGTGTGCCAGGGCCCAGGATTTGCTTCAGCTCCACAGAGATGCAGGCAATGTGAAGAAGCCAAACTGTTTATTAATAGAAGGCCAAGCAAAGGGTTGAGCTGGGAAGGAAGAAAAAGGAATGGGCAGGGTATCAGGGCTGCAGGGAGGGAGCCATCTACAGGCAGGGGGAAGGCAGGAGCTCCGGGAGCTTTCCACAGGCTCAGCTGTGCCAATCATCAGCTGTGCCTGGAGCTCCGGTGGCAGTGGGAGATGGTGTCCTCTTCAGTGCCTCCTCCTGCTGTTCTTGGGACACTGGTTCAGCACATCCTGAAGATGCACCTAGTTCTTCAGCTCTTCTGGCAAATTGGGTGTGAATGTTCAGGTTACAGGGGCATGGACTAGTGTCTTCCCTTGGGACTTAATTGGCTGGAAGAGAGGGGAAGAGAGCCACAGTCAGCGCCCACATCGGCAGGAATCCTTGGAGAGGCTCCTGCCAAGGTGTGCTGGTTTGTGCATCACGGATATGATGTTTTGGGAGAGGCTGCTGGCGGGTTCCTCCCTGTCTGGTAGGAAACCAATCAAGGGCTGGCTTTGGGAATTGATAATCTGGAAAGCTGTACACAAAAGCCTCTGTGAAAAACAGAGGCATGTTAAAAACAAAAGAAACTCGGGAACTTCCTCTCTTTTCCCTTCTGGCCGACAGGTAACGCAGCTGACCCAGCCTAGGCCTGGCTGAGGTCAGTGGAAAAGAAAGTCAAGTCCCAGACGGGAGGGATAAGCAGATGCCTTTAGTTTTAGGCTGAAATCCTCTTGTAAATATATGGAGAGCGATGCTTTTTTCCCTAAAAAGGCATGAAGGTATGGGGAGATGAAAATGTTCAAATGGTTGGTTATTGAGCAAAGACCTCCATGCTAAAGTCAGCAGATGTTAAAGTAGCTGTGATTCTATGAAAAGTCTGAACAGAGACAGAGAGAAGAGTGATGAAGATCCTGTGCCCCCAGGAACAGAAGAAGATCTCTGTTGCTAGAGATGAAGATGATTTTAGAGATAGATAAGAAGAACTTTGCCTTTGAACAGCTCATCTTTAAAACAGTACCTCGTAAGTTGACATGGCACATAACCACAGCTGTGGGAAAAGCTTGTGGAAAATGGGAGCAATTTCAGAATTGCAGATTTCCCTGGGTGGCTGCTCTTCCTGGACATTGAGAGCCAGGAGAGAACTGTTTTCTTGTGGAAAAGTCTCCCATAACATTAACAAGAGGGACTTCTCTCCTTAAGGGAACAGGAGAAAAGACTATTCTAGAGGTAGTAAATTGACTCAAAGCTTTGGCTTTGTCTCTTTACATTGTCGGTGGGTAAGAAAAGGCTGTAGGGGAGGAGAAGTGTTCTGAAGGTTTTGTTCTGATTCTTTCTGACTCTTTCTTTTAGTTACTCCTAATAAGCTTTTCTTCACACCCTTTTAAAGTTTTCAGCCTGCTTTGCCTGTCTCCTAATCCTATCTCAACTAGAAAATGAGTAAATCCATTCTACCGAGGTGAACTGGTGATTAACCAGCACTGAACCTAGCACACTAATGGAAACGTTGGCAGGAAATCATAAATTGGCGAACCAAAACCACTACACAAGGGTGGTGCATCGGCCAGGAGACAGGAGGGGCCAACGGATCACCCCAAGACGCTGGCCACGAATGCCCCCGAGCAGTGTCCCTGAGATGGCTCTGTGGCTCTGCCCACGCCACCCCTCATCCACACGGGGAGCGAAGCCCGCCGCAGCCGGGACAGGGACTGCAGCTCCTGCCGGGGCAATGCAGCTCTCGCCGCCGGCCCCCCGCTCTCAGCCCGCTGGCCTCACTCACCCTGAGCGTTGGCCTGGAGCTCTTCCCTCTTCCGCCTCCGGCACCGCCCGGACCATGCCTGTGGACACAGAGCCTGTCACGGCCCCAGCGGCACAGCTCCCTGCCAGCGGCGCTGCCGGCGCTGTGGCCACACGGCCCGCTGGCCCGCAGGGCTCAGCCCGGGCCCCTTGCCGCACGCTGCCGCCCCAGGGCACGGCTGCCCGGCCCAGGCGGGGCTCCACGGCGCCGGGCCCGGCTGGCGCTGCCGGGGCAGCAGGCGGGGCTGGGGCCGAGCCGCGGCGGGCCGGGAGGGAGCCCGGGCGTGGTGGCTCACCGATGATCCTGATGGCCGCCTCTCGCAGGGGCTCCTGCGGGCTATCCAGGAACCGCAGGGCCCATTGCATGTGCGCGGACGCTCGGCTCCCGTCCTCTGCCAGCTGGAGAGAGCGGCAGGAGGGAAGGGTTGGCGCGGGCTCAGCCCCCTGGGCGGGCGCTGCCTGCGCCCCAGCCCCCGGCCTCCCCCTGCCCCGCGCAGCAGCCTGAGGCGCGGGCCAGCAGCCGCTGGCGCCGGGCTCCCGAGGGGAGGGGCGCAGAGGGCCGGCTGCTGCCCGGGGAGCCGCGGTGCCGGCCCGCAGCCCCGCCGGGCCGGGGCTCCGTGGGCACCCGGCTCGGGCCCACGGGAGCCTGGGCAAGAGCCCGCGCGGCCCTCTGGGTGCAGGCAGCGCGGCAGGGGCACGGCTGCCAGCCCCGCACACTGAGCACCGCCCTCGGGAGCTTCTCCAGGCTGAGCCCGGGGCTTGCAGGCCCTCCTTACCAGGCACTCATCAATTTTCAATGGCTGCCCCGTTTTCAGCGCCCTCTGGAGATCCGTCTTCTCCAAGAACCGCGCCGCACAATGCAGCGTTTCCCGAGAGGCCTGGAGAGCAGCAGAGACCCAGAGATGGCCCCACAGCCCAGGGCACAGGACCCACATCCCTGTGCCAAGGCCCTGGAGGAGGCTGTAGTCCATGAGTGCCAGGGCAGGAGGCAGCCAAGCCCCCTCCCAGGGATCCACAGCGATCACACTAAACCTCACCTCTGCCACGCGTCGGTTCTCCTCATGGCAGTGCAAGAAAAGGGGCAG